>NC_068450.1:33402632-33702632 GCF_023373465.1 Oncorhynchus keta
AATGTTCCCATCCACATAGATGGGGCAGCAGTAGAGCTTTGAGTTCCTCTGTATCCAAATCAGGACTTACAATGGTCCACTCACACTTGCACAGTCGTGAAGAAGGCATGACAGCGCCTCTTCCCCCTGAGAAAGGTGAAAAGGTTTGGCATGGGCCCTCAAATCCTCAAGAAGTTCTACAGCTGCACCATTGAGAGCATCTTGACTGGCTGCGTCACTGCTTGGTATGGCAACAGCACCGCCCTCAATTGCATGGCGCTACAGAGGGGGGTGCAGACAGCGCAGTACATCACTGGGGCCGAGCTCCCTGCCATCCAGGAACTCTACACCAGGTGGTGTGGAAGCAAAGCCCAGAAAATGATTAAAGACTCCAGCCACCTAAGCCATAAACAGTTATCTATGCTTCTGCATGGCAAGCGGTACCAGTCTGAGTTGACCCTTGTATTTTATTTTAATTTGTGTCTTTATGCACACTCACAGGACTCTACACACTCGCACACACTGACATTCCAACACATACATAACACCCACATATATTTATACTGACTCTACACATACACTCACATACAATCATCATTTACGCTACAGCTTCTCTGTTTAACATATATCCTGATGCCTAGTCACCTTACCCCTATATATACAGTGCCAGTCAAAAGTTTGGACACACCTACTCATTCAAGTGTTTTTCTTCATATTTACTATTTTCTACATTGTAGACTAATAGTGAAGACATCAAAACTATGAAAGAACACATATGGAATTATGTAGTAACCAAAAAAAGTGTTAAACAAATCAAAATATATATTCAGATTTGAGATTCTTCAAAGGAGCCACCATTTGCCTTGATGACAGCTTTGCACACTCTTGGCATTCTCTCAACCAGCTTCACCTGGAATGCTTTTCCAACCGTCTTGAAGGAGGTCCCACATATTCTGAGCAATTGATGGCTGCTTTTCCTTCACTCTGCGGTCCAACTCATCTCAAACCATCTCAATTGGGTTGAGGTCAGGTGATTGTGGTGGCCAGGTCATCTGATGTAGCACTCCCATCACTCTCCTTCTTGGTCAAATAGCCCTTACACAGCCTGGAGGTGTGTTGGGTCATTGTCCTGTTGAAAAACAATTGATATTCCCACTAAGCGCAAAAGAGATAGGATGGCTTATCACTACAGAGTGCTGAAGTAGCCATGCTGGTTAAGTGTGCCTTGAATTCTAAATAAGTCACTGACAGTGTGACCAACAAATCACCCCCACCCCATCACACCTACTCCTCCATGCTTCACGGTGGGAACCGCCATGTTATTACCTCGTACCCCTCCACATCGACTCAGTACTGCTACTCCCTGTTTATACTCTAGCCATGTTATTACCTCGTACTCCTCCACATCGACTCAGTACTGCTACTCCCTGTTTATACTCTAGCCATGTTATTACCTCGTACCCATCCACATCGACTCAGTACTGCTACTCCCTGTTTATACTCCAGCCATGTTATTACCTCGTACTCCTCCACATCGACTCAGTACTGCTACTCCCTGTTTATACTCCAGCCATGTTATTACCTCGTACCCCTCCACATCGACTCAGTACTGCTACTCCCTGTTTATACTCCAGCCAGCCATGTTAGTACTGCTACTCCCTGTTTATACTCTAGCCATGTTATTACCTCCTCCACATCGACTCAGTACTGCTACTCCCTGTTTATACTCTAGCCATGTTATTACCTCGTACTCCTCCACATCGACTCAGTACTGCTACTCCCTGTTTATACTCTAGCCATGTTATTACCTCGTACCCCTCCACATCGACTCAGTACTGCTACTCCCTGTTTATACTCTAGCCATGTTATTACCTCGTACTCCTCCACATCGACTCAGTACTGCTACTCCCTGTTTATACTGTAGCCATGTTATTACCTCGTACCCCTCCACATCGACTCAGTACTGCTACTCCCTGTTTATACTCTAGCCATGTTATTACCTCGTACCCATCCACATCGACTCAGTACTGCTACTCCCTGTTTATACTCTAGCCATGTTATTACCTCATACCCATCCACATCGACTCAGTACTGCTACTCCCTGTTTATACTCTAGCCATGTTATTACCTCGTACCCATCCACAGACTCAGTACTGCTACTCCCTGTTTATACTCTAACCATGTTATTACCTCGTACCCCTGCACATCGACTCAGTACTGCTACTCCCTGTTTATACTCTAGCCATGTTATTACCTCGTACCCCTCCACATCGACTCAGTACTGCTACTCCCTGTTTATACTCTAGCCATGTTATTACCTCGTACCCCTCCACATCGACTCAGTACTGCTACTCCCTGTTTATACTCTAGCCATGTTATTACCTCGTACCCATCCACATCGACTCAGTACTGCTACTCCCTGTTTATACTCTAGCCATGTTATTACCTCGTACCCCTCCACATCGACTCAGTACTGCTACTCCCTGTTTATACTCTAGCCATGTTATTACCTCGTACCCCTCCACATCGACTCAGTACTGCTACTCCCTGTTTATACTCTAGCCATGTTATTACCTCGTACCCATCCACATCGACTCAGTACTGCTACTCCCTGTTTATACTCTAGCCATGTTATTACCTCGTACCCATCCACATCGACTCAGTACTGCTACTCCCTGTTTATACTCTAGCCATGTTATTACCTCGTACCCATCCACAGACTCAGTACTGCTACTCCCTGTTTATACTCTAGCCATGTTATTACCTCGTACCCATCCACAGACTCAGTACTGCTACTCCCTGTTTATACTCTAGCCATGTTATTACCTCGTACCCATCCACAGACTCAGTACTGCTACTCCCTGTTTATACTCTAGCCATGTTATTACCTCGTACCCCTCCACATCGACTCAGTACTGCTACTCCCTGTTTATACTCTAGCCATGTTATTACCTCGTACCCATCCACAGACTCAGTACTGCTACTCCCTGTTTATACTCTAGCCATGTTATTTTTTATTTTTTTAAATTTATTTTACCTTTATTTAACCAGGCAAGTCAGTTAAGAACAAATTCTTATTTTTACCTAGGACTATTTATTTGTTATTCTCTGTGTATTTATTCCTCTTAGTCTTTAACTCTGCATTGTTGGAAAAAGACCCGTAATTAAGCATTTCACTGTTAGTCTACACCTGTTGTTTACGAAGCGCGTGGCAAATAAAATGTGAGTTGACTTGAGACAGGAACACCTCATCGCTGCTGGTTGCTGAACCAGCAGCCCTAAACTAACAAAACACAATCAATAGCTCCATTTCACTTGCAAACGCTTCCTACTCTTTGTTTCACCAGATGGAGAGAGAGAAATAGAGAAATTGAGGCGCACAAAAATATTTATTTGTTTCAGTTTCTAATAAGAGCATGTAGGTGGCCACCGGAGGCTGCTTCATCTGCATGACAATGAGGAGAGGAGCAGATTCCTCACCCATCCCAGTGAACACTAATTACCAGAATTACCAGTCCCTGAGTCTTCTGACTCTGACCTGTTTCACCTCGGGTAGGGGAAACTGTGTGTGTCTGTGCGTTTGTGCCAGTCAAGGTACGTTGTGTGTGTTTGATTGAACGGTGGCTGGACTCACAACGCCATCACACCAGAACTCGGCCACCTCTCCGATCCTCATGGAGGTCAGCAGCTTCTCCCACACCTCCATCTTGAACATCTTCCCCACAAAAATCTAGTGCCGGCACTTTGGTTTTATGACTTCCGTCAATCACCCTGCGCTCAAAGTTGTCCCACAGCGTCTAGAGGGGGGGGGGGTAGAGAGTGGGGATTAGGTGGTAGAGCAGAGCAGAGCAGAGGAGAAGAGGCTGCTGTCATATGTTCCAGAACCTTCCACTGTCAACACACACACATATGCACATACACACACAGTGTCATTTGGGGTGTGTTTATGGACTCTGGCTGACCCTCAACTCAATTCTGTTGAGTTTGAACTGTGTGGAACCGAGTGGGAGGCTCCTCGACAGAATGGGAGCAGCACAGAACACAATTGGGGAACGGGCCAGATATTCATGTTGGCATTGTCCCGGAAAATCTTTGTCATCCTTGGACTTCAGGCCCGGGGCCATATGGCTGGATGTGGTGAGGTGTCTGTGTGTGGTTAGGGACGTCATCAGCCATAGATCAGTACCACAAAACCTGTGCACGAACATACTGATCCGCGACTGTTCAAACCCCACAGATGCCAATACGCTGTGTAGCAATTGCGTTGACCAAATGTTTGTGGTGTGTTACGCTCAGATACAGAATATTTTAATTGCTTGCATGAATTATTCAACAGAGTCTAATTGAGGTAGGCAGAGAGATACAATGCTCTCTAAAAATATGAATCAGTCTGTGAAGTATTAATTACTACACAATGCCAATTATGCATTTCATCGTTTCCTCCACACATTAAACCTTAGGCATATCTAGGGTTCAGCGTTTTCTGAAATGGCAACCGATTCCTGACGGTATATAGGATGCTACTGTTGACCAGATCACTATATGCTGGCCCTAATCAAAAGTATTGCCCTATAAGGAATTGATGAATTCACGAATGCAGGGTGTTACCTTGGTCCCCGGCGTTAAGCATGGCATTGGGCCAGTCCCTCCATCCAGAACGTTCTTATTGGCTGTTCAGTAGGTACATCTCCATTTCGGGACCAAACCTCCTTTTCTGTAAACTGTCAGAAGGTATAAAAGGTGTATTTCATACCATGGGGCTACACTGCAGGCTCTGGGAGAAAGGCAGTGGAGCGTGTGTCACTTCCCAGTGTGTGTCTTTCTCCTCTCACTCTCCTGCTCTCCCTAATTAGCCTAGTGAGGCGGGATTGTTTGTGTTGGCATCCTGCTGCAGCCCGGGGCATCCCTCCTGCTCTCTGACAGATGGCTGGATTACCAGAGTTTTGGAGATGGCCATTTTAATCTGAGTGTGCTAATCCCACCCCCCCCAATCCTCAAAATAATCCCCTGTAAGAAGTCAGAGGCGGGTGACCAGAGGAACATGTGAGGGTGAGGTAGAGAGAGATGTGGAAGAAAATCTTTCTAGAAGTTAGAAGGGTAAATCAGAGAGGATATAGGAGACTACTGTCCAGTCGACAGGGTTGATGACTTAGTATGCAATAGGTATGGTCACTCAGATGAAGTAAGACACTAGAAAATGTCAAACACAGACACACGATTGAATGGTAAAACAAAGTGTTTATTCATACAGAGTAGCAGACAGACAACCCTCATTCTATAATCCTACTAACATGACAACATCCCAGAATTAAAATAGGAACAATACAAAATAAAAATGAATCATGATGTCTGGAGGCTAAAGGGAAAATGTATAATGGAATGACACAGCATGTCACTGAGGGCTGTCAGAGGTGGCAGATGCTTCTTCGCTCTTCCCCCATGGTTCTCACAGCGCCTATTTGACACTTGGCTGCCCCCTGCTGGTTACTTGGGTCACTTTTCGATCAGCGAGTCCAGCTGCTCCTGAAGCGAGGCCAGCTGTTGGAACAGAGAAACGGAGCAGAGATCGGTTGATGCCGAATGCCCGGCTGTAATTGGTAGGCTAAGTGGATGATTAACACATCTTTCAACATTATTCATTTGTCAATACAAACAGCAAACCAAGCTGATGTGAAGACAGACAAGTTGAAACAGATACTCAGATTGGTGTTAGGAGTTCTTGACAATCCAAATTAAGATTGAGTAAACCAATTGGCTTGGATGTTGGCTATAAAGACCACCCGTATTCCTTCTAAAAGTGGGATGTGTAGGGATGTTCAGTCACTAGAGGAAAACAATAGCAGTTCTTACAAACAAACATGTTTCGGTTAGTTTGTCGCTCTTATTCAAGCAGCGTAGTTGCAAATGCTGCTTAATACCAAAGACAATAATTCATTACATTTAAAACTCATAACCAAACAAGAGGTCATAAACTGGTGCAGTTTTAAAATATCCTTTCCAGTCTTCCTCAGACAACGTTACCTGCTCCATCTCTCTCTCCTCCTGGTGGATAATTTCATTAAGCAGAGCCTGAAAGCGGTTCTGCAGAAAGAAGAGGGGGAGGAAAAACAAAAAAAGGGTTCGGTCATTAGACAGTTCCCTTCGCTTGTCCTGATGTTTGAAATTTCAGCGTGCTGCCGTTTCCTAGCGAGCGTATCTTCCATCTGACAGAAAGGCCATTTGGAATGCCAGTCGGACAACCGTGACCTTTTCCTGTGGCTGTGATAATAACGGTGAAAGATAGATCACAGCCAGGCCCGGCCAGCCGAGCACAGAGCTGAAACGACATGGGAAAAAAATTAATCTGTCCCCGCCCGTGTCCCACACGCTGTAAATCTGTCCCCGAAGAGCAGTTGGCAGAACAATGATTTTTTAATGCTCCCCTCCCCCCTCCCCAAAGGGCTGATGGTGGAAATGTAATATTTATGCCTTCTTTATGCGGTCTGAGTTTGGGAAGTTTTACACTCAGTCACTTAGAGGGGTTATATTCCACATAGACTTCTCCCTCCAAGGTTGCCTCGGTGTGTGTCTGTGTGAGTGAGAGTGAGAGAGAGTGTGTCGGTGTGTGTGTGTGTTTGAGTGAAAGTGTGAATATGAGCCTGCTACTAAGACTTGTTTTTGAAGGCCTTATTTATGAATCTGCCTTTGTGGTCGTCTCAGTCTGATGAATGAATCAAACGTAATGTCGTGTGCGTCTATAATTCACCTTCAGGGCCTGGTTCTCCACCTTCATGATGAGGTCCTCCTGTTGTTTCCTGCGGGCGCGCGTCTCCTTCAGCTTGGCCTTCACACCGTCTATCTGCATCTGGTATTCCATCACTACAGGAACAGACAGAGGAACCATTCCCATCTTCCGTCACAAAACACACAGTCTACTTAATATCTCCATAGTATCAAGTGTATTCCTCTGCTCGTCTCCACTCTTTAAAAAGGAATAACCCACACTAAAAAGGAGAGCTTTTTTGAATGTTCTTCATTCATCCCAAAATATTGAAGTTACAATTTGCATTTTGAAAGTCCTATATCTTGAACTTGATTTGCTGACATGCAAAACATGTTGGGACCGTATCATTAGTGGCCTAATGAAGAAGTAGAAAAAAACACAGAAAGATAGCTCTTCCTTTAACCTACATTAGAGTGAAAACAATACGCTGGACGCCACTAGACATGCATCAATTTAAGATACATAGGAAGCAGGGAAAGGAAAACCTGAAAGGAGGCAACTCGTATGGAGATTCAACCAACTGACTCTTCCACACACAGCCAAGACCAGCCATTTGCTACAGGCCCAAATGAAAAAGACAAACAGGGCTTCCTCTCTTTGACCTGCACTGATCCGAATACACAGAGGACAAGCTTCCTTCTTCCAACTCCTTAATTTGAGTGTGAATGATGGAAAAGGAGACATTGAGAAGCGGCCACCCAGGGCTTTTACTTGCGGCATCGTTAAACGCACTAAAACAACATATTGAAGATTAGCTCATCCCCAGAATATTTTGACGTGTCTATTTTCTAAGGATAAAGCTAAGCACATTAACAACTTCGTAGTTATGAACACTACAACGATATGGAAGAAAATGTTACTTATTCCACAAGAACCAATAACACTCCCTAAACCACTTGGTCATAGGAAATTGATTTATTTCCATTACAGAATTAAAAAAGCAATTTTGGAGTGACCAATATACACTACCGTTCAGAAGTTTGGGGTCACTTCGAAATGTCCTTGTTTTTGGAAAAAAAAGCAATTTTTTTGCCCATTCAAATAACATCAAATTGTTCAGAAATAGAGTGTAGACATTGTTAATGTTTTAAATGACTATTGTAGGTTGAAACAACTGTTTTTGAACTGAATATCTACAGAGGCCCATTATCAGCAACCATCACTCTTGTGTTCCAATGGCACATTGTGTTAGCTAATACAAGTATATCATTTTAAAAGGCTAATTGATCATTAGAAAACCCTTTTGCAATTATGTTAGCACAGCTGAAAACTGTTGTTCTGATTAAAGAAGCAATAAAACTGACCACCTTTAGACTAGTTGAGTATCTGGAGCATCAGCATTTGTGGGTTCGATTACAGGCTCAAAATGGCCAGTAACTAAGAACTTTCTTCTGAAACTCGTCAGTCTATTCTTGCTCTGAGAAACGAAGGCTATTCCATGCGAGAAATTGCCAAGAAACTAAAGATTTCGTACAACGCTGTGTAATACTCCCTTCACAGAACAGAGCAAACTGGCTCTAACCAGAATAGAAAGAGGAGTGGGAGGCCCCGGTGCACAACTGAGCGAGAGGACAAGTACATTAGAGTGTCTAGTTTGAGAAATGGACGCCTCACAAGTCCTCAACTGGCAGCTTCATGAAATAGTACCCACAAAACACCAGTCTCAATGTCAACAGTGAAGAGCCGACTCCGGGATGCTGGCCTTCTATGCAGAGTTGCAAAGAAAAAGCCATATCTCGGACTGACCAATAAAAAGAAAAGGTCAAGATGGGCAAATAAAACACAGATACTGGACAGAGGAACTCTGCCTAGAAGGACAGCATCCGGGGAGTGGCCTCTTCACTGTTGACGTTGAGACTGGTGGGTACTATTTAATGAAGCTGCCAGTTGAGGACTTGTCAGCAGTTTCCAGCGACAATAGTCATTTACAACATTAACAGTGTCTACACTGTATTTCTGATCAATTTTGTTATTTTAAAATGGACAATTATTATTATTTTTAAACAAGGACATTTCTAAGTGACCCCAAACTTTTCAACGGTAGTGTAAATATTTTCAAACATGCAACTTAAATGTTTCATATCAAGAAATGCCAATTTGAAATCTGTTGGACATCAGGGAAATTTTGAAGAAACCCTATCTGAGTAAGAAAATGATATTCATATGATAGTTAAGATATAAAAAAAAATATATAAACTATTGGAACCAAGACTTAAAAAATAACTGATATTGGCACAGGATGGAGGGAATGTTGGAACTAACGAAATTCCAGGTAATGAAAATCTACACTCAATCCAGCACAAACTAATGTATAGAATTGATTAGACAAGAGACAGAATTCACCAATTCTACAGCACAAAGGAAGAGTCATGACTTACGTGTAAAACGAACCATGACTAAATAATGCACGCCTTCTGGGAATACTATCAAATCTAAAAGTTATGGGCGGAGTTAGAACGTTGGCTGTCAGTAGTATTACAATGTACATTAACTTTTAATCTGTCTGTCTGCATATTTCAAGACATGGCATATGGGGGTGTAGTGAGAAACCTGCTGACTTAGACAATACTTTTCTCATATATCATCTTGAAAAAAAGCGTATGCTTAATTGGAAATCAACCAATCCTCCATCGTCCAAATGCTTTATTATTTAAATGTTAAGTGCGTGGGCAACAGAGAGGAACAAGATGGTGCAGTTTGAGGCCATGTGGTGGAGGGTGATACGGGCGCTGGGATGATAGAGTGGATGTTGGTGTGCCTCGGTATGTGGATGTTTTGTATAGAATATATAGTTGGGCAAAAAAGTATTTAGTCAGCCACAAATTGTGCAAGTTCTCCCACTTAAAAATATGAGAGAGGCCTGTAATTTTCATCATAGGTACACTTCAACTATGACGGACAAAATGAGAAGAGAAATCCAGAAAATAACATTGTAGGATTTTTAATTAATTTATTTGCAAATTGTGGTGGAAAATAAGTATTTGGTCAATAACAAAAGTTTCTCAATACTTTGTTATATACCCTTTGTTGGCAATGACAGAGGTCAAACGTTTTCTGTAAGTCTTCACAAGGTTTTCACACACTGTTGCTGGTATTTTGGCCCATTCCTCCATGCAGATCTCCTCTAGAGCAGTGATGTTTTGGGGCTGTTGCTGGGCAACACGGACGTTCAACTCCCTCCAAAGATTTTCTATGGGGTTGAGATCTGGAGACTGGCTAGGCCACTCCTGGACCTTGAAATGCTTCTTACGAAGCCCCTCCTTCATTGCCCGGGCGATGTGTTTGGGATCATTGTCATGCTGAAAGACCCAGCCACGTTTCATCTTCAATGCCCTTGCTGATGGAAGGAGGTTTTCACTCAAAATCTCATGATACATGGCCCCATTCATTCTTTCCTTGACACGGATCAGTCGTCCTGGTCCCTTTGCAGAAAAACAGCCCCAAAGCATGATGTTTCCACCCCCGTGCTTCACAGTAGGTATGGTGTTCTTTGGATGCAACTCAGCATTCTTTGTCCTCCAAACATGACGAGTTGAGTTTTTACCAAAAAGCTATATTTTGGTTTCATCTGACCATATAACATTCTCCCAATCTTCTTCTGGATCATCCAAATGCTCTCTCGCAAACTTCAGACGGGCCTGGACATGTACTGACTTAAGCAGGGGGACATGTCTGGCACTGCAGGATTTGAGTCCCTGGCGGCGTAGTGTGTTACTGATGGTAGGCTTTGTTACTTTGGTCCCAGCTCTCTGCAGGTCATTCACTAGGTCCCCCCATGTGGTTCTGGGATTTTTGCTCACCGTTGTGATCATTTTTCCCCCTCGGGGTGAGATCGTGTTTGTAGCCCCAGATCGAGGGAGATTATCAGTGGTCTTGTATGTCTTCCATTTCCTAATTATTGCTCCCACAGTTGATTTCTTCAAACCAAGCTGCTTACCTATTGCAGATTCAGTCTTCCCAGCCTGGTGCAGGTCTACACATTTTTTTCTTGTGTCCTTTGACAGCTCTTTGGTCTTGGCCATAGTGGAGTTTGGAGTGTGACTGTTTGAGGTTGTGGACAGGTGTCTTTTATACTGATAACAAGTTCAAACAGGTGCCATTAATACAGGTAACAAGTGGAGGACAGAGGAGCCAGGTATTTTAGAGCCAGAAATCTTGCTTGTTTGTAGGTGACCAAATACTTATTTCCACCATAATTTGCAAATCAATTCATAAAAAAATCCTACAATGTGATTTTCTGGATTTTTTCCCTTCATTTTGTCTGTCATAGTTGAAGTGTACCTATGATGAAAATTACAGGCCTCTCTCATCTTTTTAAGTGGGAGAACTTGCACAACTGGCAAAATATTTTTTTGCCCCACTGTATACTGAACAAAAATATGAATGCAACATGCAAAAATGTCAAAGGTTTTCCTGAGTTATAGTTCATGAGGAAATCAGTCAATTGAAATAAATTCATTAGGCCCTAATCTATGGATTTCACATGACTGGGAATACAGATATGCATCTGTTGGTCACAGATACCTTGGGCCTCATGATCTCGTCACGGTATCTCGGTGCATTCAAATTGTAGTAAAAAAAAAAGCAATTGTGTTTGTTGTGCGTGGCTTATGCCTGCCTGCCCATACCAAAACCCCACCACCACGGGGCACTCTGTTCACAACGTTGACATCAGCAATCTGCTCGCCTACATACAGATGGCATTGTGTTGTGTGACAAAACGGCACATTTTTTTGTTCCTAGCACAAAGTTACTTGTGTAATGATCATGCTGTTTAATCAGCTTCTTGATATACCACACTTGTCAGTTGGATGGATTATCTTGGCAAAGGAGAAATTCTCACTAACAGGAAGATTTCTTTTAGGAATAAGATTTTTGTGCATGTGGAACATTTCTGGGATGTTTTATTTCAGTTCATAAAATATGGGACCAACACTTTACATATTGCGTTTAGATTTTTGTTCAGGGTATAAAAAAAAAGATGAAACGTTGTGAGACTATTGAGATGGCACAGTGGTCTAAGGTGGTATAAGGCACTGCATCTCAGTGCTAGAGGCGTCACTACAGACCCGGATTCGATCTTTGGGTTTTAAAGTGTGCAACAGGCCAATTTAAAGTGAATATAAGACCAGGCTAAGTGACTGAGGTGAATGTTAGCTGTCTGCTCGTTAGAAATAGAAGGAATAGAACAGACTGCTCTCATTCTCTGGTCCACAGGGGCTCGTATTACTAAGCAACAGCGGTCATGTGGCTTCCATTCAATTCAATCAAAACCTAATGCACAATGAGCCACCGTCTTAGCCAACATCTTCCCACACAGTCAGTAGGGATTGAAAACCCTTTTTCAGATGCCATGGTCCTCATTACAAGCACTACGTGTCGACGGCCACAGCCAGACTTTGAAAGATGCAGCCCTACAAGAGTCTGTCGGGAGAGCTGCAGGACGGGGGTGCAGTGTTGGCTGTGTGACAGACGGTACCATGTAAGCCAGTGAGCTGTCACAGAAAGCACAGTGGCTGAACCAGCCCCAGGAGGAGAGAGCGAGTACCTGTCCGTCTTCTGAATGGGGATATAACTGGAGATGAAGGGATAGGGGGGAGGGAGGGAGATGTCTCTCTGACCTAGAAAACTCAGCTTCATTCCAACTCAAGCTCACTTGTGTAGGGTATTGCCGTCGTCCGTTTTGACATGGGGACAATGAGTGTTTCATGTGATTTGAGGCCCTCTTATTGTCTTTCCATACTCTGTGCTTCTGTTCTGCTATTACAGCCACATCTCCCCACTCCTCCTCTCCCCACATTGGCTGCTATTCCAATACTGTAGACAGGCGCCATGTTTATACCAATTACAAAACAATCACACTTCACTTATAATAAATAGAAATAACAATGTTATTGCAAAGGAACATGTTGTGCCAACATGGGGACGTTGTGCCAATCTCTTAATATCTATGACTGCAATCTTCAACCCCCCCAATCGCCCCGGTGATGAAAAACAAACTTGCCCACTCTCCGTTGCCCTTCTTTCTCTTTCCACCACCCCTCTTCTCCCTCCGGCCTCACCTATCTGGTTGTTCCTGTCTGCCTCGTCCCGAGCACCGTCTGATGACTCGTTGAGTTTGTCTTGGAGCTGTCTAACCAGGTCTTCCTCCATGTCCATGATGTTCAGGTCCTCGTCCTCATGACGAAGGTCCCCCTCGTCCTCCTCATCATCGCTGCTGCTGCTGATGTCGTTGAAGATCTCCCTCAGCTCGTCACGTTGGGCTGGAAGAAAACATTGATTTTCACATTGTCAAATAAAATATCTAAACAATTTATAAGAATAATAATAATAATTCAGTCTTCTTACTGTGACCACTCAACACCAACAAAACACAGTCCTCCCTTTAGGACAGTTTTAGAAACACCAAGGCAGCTTTTCCCAAACTAGGGGTCCGGACCCCATGTGCGGTCACCTAATTTGAAAATGGGACCGCGGCAAAAAAATATTTTAAAAATTCTAAATAAATTCGCACTTGGTTCATAAAACTGGGAAAACGTCAGTAATCTCTGGTAGCTGCTAGATGTGGCTGTAATAAACAGAGAGGATTCTGTTTTCTACCTACAAATATGTCTCTATCTTTTGAATGGTTTAAAGGAGCAATACGCAGTAGCTACTGTACATACATTTTAGACCTATAAATGAATGAATGATATTCTTCAAGAATCACTGTGTACATATAACTTATTAGCGCAACTGTCATACTCCATGAGAAACCAAAATACAAGCTTGTTTAACACAAATGCCTGTAAACAAAGTAAATGTAAACAAACACTCACAACATGATAAAGCTATCATTTTGATATCACGGATGGCCAGTCTTTGCAACCATACCTATGTCTATGAATTTGAGAGTGGTTCCATTACTCCAGAGCACACTATCGTTTCAACTGCTGATTGCCGCTGTCATGACGTTGCCCTCTTTGGGTTCAGCAAGCCCATCCCCCTCTCCCTGCCTCCTTCAACTAGGCTGCTGTGGTCAGAGAGAGGTCGTACATTCCTGAGAAGACCCTGCCTCATGGACACACAGTATAAGAGACAGAGTGAATTTTCATAGAGAACAAAGGAATTTCTTCCACCTCACAGAACTTGAGGTCCGAACAACATTTATGTTCCCATGAGGCTCATGGCAGACGGTGTGGCCACATTGCCATAACGCTGTTTATATAATAGCCTCAGATATAAGGTTCACATATAATTGTTGTATAAGATGAATGAGTGAGTATGATACTGTTTGTAAAATTGTGTGATGTGATTTTGGACTGTAATGAAGGAAACTCCAATTCCCTTTTGAATTTAACTAAATCAGAGGACCGCCCCTGAGCCCAGTTAGGGTCAGGCATCCTGGGACAGCCCTTTTCTGCAATTCCGAATAAAACCCAACTTTGAGAAATTATCACCAGACCATGTTTCTCTCAATCACGGGAGTACAAAGGTTGTAGACCATTGCTGAATCCATACCACATTCCACGTGGTTAAACCCTTAGACTATCGATACTGACAGAATAAGAACAAGTCTTTGATATTAATTACTAGTCTGCAGCTAGGAATTCGGTATCATTGAACGCGAAGAACGACAACCGCCGAAACATTCATTCTACAACAACATGAATGTCACTCTGAACAATCCACTCTAACCACGACAGAGAGAGAGAGAGAGGGAGAGAGAGACGGACAATTCTACAAAAGAAACAACTTTTCAACAGAGATCAAGACGACACACTGAGCGAAAATATATATATTGATTGCAATTGTTCCCGAATGAGTGAGCGTTCATGGATTAGCATTTCAATTTTTATAATTATCACTCTGTAGTGACTTCTCTGCTGACTCCCCCTTTTGTCCACCAAGCCGCGATGCAGGTTTAGCCCACATTTCTTGTAACCGTATTTACCTTGTTTGTTTGTTTATGCATTTCTATTAATTACTTAGTAATAATTAAATTATTTAACGCAAATTGATGTATGGATGACTCATAGTGAAGACTGGGTTCGTGCAGATAACCAACAATTTAGGACATTTGGAATGAGACTAACGTGAGGTAAAGTAAATAATTCATTAATCAGAAGACTATTTGATCAGATATAAAATATCTGAAAAGTTATTTTAGGAAATGATAACTTTGTAATCTGAATATTTTCCTTGGTACCCCGACTTCCAAGTTAATTACGATTACATGATTAAGTCTAATCGCGTATTACTAATTACAGAGAATGTAATGATAGTAAAGACACGACATGGCTTTAAGTTACAAAATATTGACTCAAGACATTTCAGCTTTCCCTTTTTTATTCATTTGTTTCAAAAATGTAAAAATATTATTCCACTTTGACATTATGGGGTATTGTGTGTAGACCAGTGACACAAAAATGTATATTGAATCCAAGTCAAGGGTGTGAATACTTTCTGAGGGAACTGTATGTCTGTTGCAGAGACGAGAGCGCGAGTAAAACAAGTTTGAATCAGTCAGGGAAATAAGTGCTGAAAACATTTTTAAAAATGTATACCAAAATAGGGTTGTGGGCCAAAAGAAAGTTAGGGAAACCCTGCACTAGGGCCTACTGTACTACTGTACTGCGTTGGAGCAGTGAAAGGCTATGTGGCATACTGTATGTTCTAACTTCTGTGTGGGCGTGACAGCCCTAAGGTGGTAGGAGCCTGTAATATCAGTTATGGCTCTCATTCCAAACATGATACATGTATTCAATATGTGGACTAAGTTAACTGAGAGTCACTCTGCACGGAACCTTCACATCTGCTAAATGATCATATTATAGTATTACTACATTTTGCCCACTTCCATGGTGCTTACCTGAGGAGCCATGCCCCATCTTGTGTCCCGATGTCCCAGGTGATGAGTCCAGGTTGGCCAGAGAGCCGTGGTTGTCTGCCTCCTTGGTCTCATCCTCAGCTATCACCTCCCAGCCTGAAGGCCAAGTTAGGGAAACGTTGTACACCAAACACTACCTCACTGCTTTCATTAAGTTATGTCACGTTCCAGCTACTCACAACTGGCTTCCCTATGGGCCTACAAGGACATATTAACATGTACCACCGCCCATTGAAATCTACACTAAGGGAGATGCACTCCGATGTTGATGCTGTCCCATGTTCTGTGCTCGTCCCCCCCACCAGGTAAGTTGACCGAGAACACATTCTCATTTACATCAACGCCCTGGGGAATGGTTCCTCCTGCTTTATCATTTCATCATGGTGCTTATTGACGAAGGTGTTGGTGTGCAGGTCTCATTAACACGTTAGCAGGAGTCAGTTCAAGTGAGGCCCAGCAGAGTAGGGCCCCTGCTGGTCAACAGCTATTGGATGTGTTGTGTGTCATTTACAGTGCATGTATAAAAGGGTACCGCAATACCTGGTGACGGTTTGGTGCAGCGTTAGAGACAGAGTGTGTGTGTGCTCGTTTGCCCCAGTGAGTGAGCTAAAAGGATACGGACACTAACGGCCTCTGCGTCCGTGCTCAGTAATCTCTTCACCTCCTTCTCCACGTCGGGAGACTCGATGTACTGCAGAGGAAATCAGGTTAGACTTACTTCATGCCTCCAGACTACCCACCCACACCCACACACACCCCTAGCGAATGGCTGGCCATGTGCCAGCAAACACATTAGCGATTAAGAACAGCGAGCCAAACCGATATGGTGTGGCACCTTAAAGAAGATTTATTCAAAAGACAAAGTAGGAATCTTTCCTCTCACTCGCTCTCTGTCACTTGGATCAAAGCAGAGAGTTAGATTGCTCTCTTGCAAACCTTTGGGGCAAATGAAGATGGAAGGCCTTTATTTTTATGTAAATCTTAGTTTTTACATCCGCTGCAGTTCCTCTTTTATGAAATGTAAATGTGTTGTTTGAATTAAGGGCCTGGGACGAGAACCCGACATCATCTGAGGAAAATATTCACAAGATGGGGGGGGGAGAGAGAGCTCTAGGGTAAACACAAGATGTCAGTACCTTCTTTTTTGCCGTCTTCCTGAATCTTCTCTTCCTTGTGTTCTTCAGAGGACAGGTGACTGGAGACCAAAACATCATGATTTAAAGTTAACAGAACCGTCAGAAAGGAAACTTTCAGATTGGCTGAGGCTTGAAGATAAGTCTCTGCGGGCTGCAAAGTGCTACTCAGCATATTTCAATACAGAGGGGATATAGTTCTACTTACTGCCATGGTTCCACACAAACTTCTTGTCCTTGTCTTTGTCCTTCTTCTTCTTGGGGTCTACAGTACCGGTGGGTTCCTCCAAGGGAGGGTAGAGGTCTCCATCCAACGTGCACACCAGCATCTACCCCACACAGAACAGGGTCAAAGAGCAATGAATAAATCGACCTTATAGAATGCCTGAAAATATATAAACCAACACTATGTGAGGTCATTATCAATCATCCCTGGTTCTAATCCCCGAGCCGACTTGCTGAAAAATCTCTCGGCGTGCCCTTGAGCAAGGCACTGAACCCGTATTGCTCCTGTAAGTTGCTCTGGATAAGAGCGCCTGTTAAATGACTGAAATGCCATACAGAAACAGGGCATTCTAAACCTTAGAGCAGACACTGCAGCCGTTGACAACTGGTCTGGAGACTTCATACAACATTCTACTCCTACATGGTGCTTGTATGAGAGCATCCTTCCTGTCCTACCTGACAGACGTCAGCAGTCTTATAGAAGGTCTTCTTGTCCACTGTTTTCAGAGACTCCAGGATGCAGGGCAGATCCACCAGTTTACAGGCCAAAGGTACACGATCCACTCTCACGATGCCATGACGACCATCAGCTGCAATAATTTGACTACTGGTCACCTATCACAGGTTTACTTGAATGTCCGTTGTAATTATCCTACTTCTATGATTTCAACCTTATGTTGGCAATAGGTGCTTTCTTGGGAAGGAATGGCCATTCTGTTATGTGATGCTGGTATAACTGCTTCTGAACCAAAAAAAGGTTAAATGAGCACCAGGGTTAAACAAGGTTCTCTCTACTTTAATTTCAAGTTGCTTCATTAGCATGACTAATGAGGCCAATTTACCTTATCCTTGATTTGAATTATGCAAATGACAAAGCCTAACTTTCTACATTTACAGAGTGTGACCAACTTCCTTTAGAGCAGATGGTAATATTGTGAGTGAACAGTTCGGACCATTCCATGAAAACAACAAGGTACACTTGAACTAACAAGACATGAAGGCTCAATACCTACCGTGCAGTTCAATGGTGAGTCTGTCTTTGAGGTTCATGCTGCTAGACTGGGCAATACATCTCACTGTTGAGGCATATTCCTTTGACAGAGATCATGCAGTCAAGACATACATCAATCTCGAAACAGTTTATGCCACGTCCAGTATTATTTCCTTTATGTCAAGACATGGGTGCACAGAAAGGTACAATTACAGGCAAACGAGTGTTTGAGTCTCAGGTTCAATTATGGTTGGCAATTATTAATCAATCATGGTGAAATTCATTCTGGTACAATATTCACACGTTTCAGCAGGTAGACTGGAGCCAAGTTCGTTAAAAAATAGCATCATTTTGAATTTGCGATACATGGCTATTTTTTAAAAAAATACACAAAACCAAAAATGCTCTCATCCCATTGTATTCCATGTGTTTGTTTCCTTACCGTAGGCAGCCGCAGGACAAATTGACTCTCCAGCTCATGGGGTGCATCATCTTTGTTTTTCGAACCGACCTTCCCCACTGCAAATCAGTGCATAATAACATTTTAATAGTCATATTTGGTACCTTTGATTATATCGCTAGCTAGCTTGTTAGTTAGCTAGCTGGCTAGTTAGCTGTCTGGTTGAGTTTCTATTAACTTTAACGTTACGCTAGCTTCACCGAAGACGGGCGATCTCCTATTTCACATGTTAACAAAACGTACCTTTTATTTTGGAGGTCGATTTGGTCTTTTTGTTCTGCATGGTGACTACTTGAAAATAAAAATAAAGAGCCTGGTCGATGCACACACAGCTAGAAACAACACAGCAAACCGGAAGACTCTTCTTTGATTTCGTTTGACCTAATTCAATGGACTATTCTGCCACCTACTGTTCAGAATGGGAGCAGGACGGTAGTATATCCCTTTCAGAAAAATATTGCCGTCAGTGCAGTGTAACTGCAGCACACACAGTGCAGTATAACGCCTCGATCACACCGACAGAGAAAAAAGGACACCGAAGTACATTCATTTCCGATGGAACGCGCGCTTTCCATTCAGCATTGGGTTGCAGAGGCAGTTGTAAGTGCGTTCTGTGTGCTGCATACGTTGGATTTATGGAACATATGAGTCAAACTGTATGTGTGAATGGTTTGACAGGAATGGTAGCAGAAGGTGAATGTTGAACTTTTGTTGCACACATATCCAGATGATGCTGCGTACCATTTTGCGTTAGCCTAGACCCGTTCTAATTCACATACAGCCCCAACAGATCCACAGAACTTGTTCTCAACTTGCCTACCTGGTTAAATAAAGGTGAAATAAAAAATAAAAAGATGACAATCTCTATTGCACTCAACACTTCCCTTTCCCACCTGGACAAAAGGAACACCTACGCGAGAATGCTGTTCATTGAACACCTCAGCTTTCAACACACCCTAGCATTAAACACCTCCCTCTGCAAATGGATGCTGGACTTTTTGACTCTCGGGTGGTAAGGCTAGGCAACAACACATCTTCCACGCTGACCCGCAACACAGGAGCCCCTCAGGGGTGCGTGCTTAGCCCCCTCTTCTACTCCCTGTTGACCCACGACTGTGTGGCAGCACATGACTCCAACACCATCATTAAGTTTGCTGTTGACATGATGGTAGTAGGCCTGATCACCGACGATGATGAGACAGCCTACAGGGAGGAGGTCAGCGACCTGGCAGTGTGGTGCCAGGACAACAACCTCTCCTTCAACGTCAGCAAGATAAAGGAGCTGAAACTACAAGAAACAGAGGGCCAAACACGCCCGCATTCACATCGATGGGGCTGTAGTGGAGACGGTCATAAGCTTCAAGTTCCTCTGGACCTATCACTGAGGTCCTATCATGGTTCAAAAACACCAAAACAGTTGTGAAGAGGGTAAGACAAAAATTCATAACAACAAAAATAAGCTTTTTTTTTTTTATCTTAAGTTTAGGGTTAGGCATAAGGTTAGGTTAAGGTTAGGGTTAAGGTTTTATTTTTATTTTTAAGAAGAGAAATTGTATGGGCGGGGTTCATGACCTTGTGTCTGTGGTAACTAGTAACCATCGTACTACTAGAGTGACGTCTTTAACTTCCCGGTCAAAATCCAAAGCAAACCTCATAATAAGATTTATGAACAGAAAAACTATATCTCAAGAGTTAATAATAATATATACAAATCAATATATAGTTTGACACATTAATCAACAATATTGGCACACAATTAGCAGCATTATCATATTTTATTTTTATCATCCGAAAATAATTTTAATTTGCATCCATCGCCAGGAAGGGACAGAAGAGAGGAGGCTATTTTTTGAAGATTAAGAGTGGGACACAGCCGATTGAATAAGATTTTAAATGTGATAGGAAAGCATCCAAAAGGAAAGTGTGATTATTGCCAGGAAACAGACACCGTATTGCTACAGTGTGGGCAGTATCAGAGGAAAGAGAGAGGCTGAGATCTAGTATGAGGGAGAAGGGGATACAGGAAATTATTTTTAAGATTATATTGAGTAGAACTTTATTATATATAGTCTCAAATATGTTGTTATATGTTTTAAAAGCAACGGGGTGGCAGGTAGGATTTAGTTTCTCCCTGCCTCTCTCCCATACTCCAGTACAGCAGGTGGCGATAATGCACCATAACGTTTGATACCAACCGCCGATAAACCCCCCCGAAGAGAAGGGAAACATCAATCTACTGTTGCTGTCTCTGCTTAGTTATCTCGCATGAAATATATATATCTAGAAACCTTGAATAACCACAACGTAGCTACTATCTTGAAGATTGAATGTTCAACATGGGTTACAATAAATTCAGAGTCAACGCAACTCGGAAGATGTCGAAGACGTTAGCCTTGACCGTTCTAACCTGTTTGTCGTTCTGCATCAGTGTTTGCAGGGCAGAGGATAGTGCCATGGAGAACATCGTAACAGAGAGGAAGGTTGAAGATAACCACAGACAAGACAGTGCCGACCTGCTGATTTTCATCATGCTCCTAACCCTCACGATTTTAACTATTTGGTTATTCAAGCACCGTCGATTCAGGTTTTTGCATGAAACGGGACTAGCTATGATCTATGGTGAGTATGGGTGAGAGGCCCACTTGTCAGGAGACTGCATGATGTCATTGATATTGTTATTACTCACCGTCATATTGTTTATGTAGTTAGCTATACACGTCATTGCATGTTTATGGAGCATTTCTAATATACCTGTAGACTTCCAGTCATTGCGCTAACGCAAGTTAGCATTGTCTCGCGAAACTACCGCTAACTTCATCCATACTGCACGCAGAGACATAAAAAAATGGTATCCACGAGTTCATCTGACTCTTGAGTAAGTAGAACAAGGACTAACTCTCACAGTATTCCTTTAACATTACCTGGAAATATGCTGACAGTGTTGTCATTCCTATAGGGATGCGGTAGAGAAACATAATGCCTAGGTCTATGTGAGTCCTAGAATGGATGTATCACTATGTTATACTGAACAAAAATATAAACTCAACATGCAACAATGTCAAATATTTTACTGAGTTACAGTTCATAGAAGGAAATCAGTCAATTGAAATAAATTCATTAAGCCCTAATCTATTGATTTCACATGACTGGGAATACAGATATCTGTTGGTCACAGAAACCTTTTTTTAAAGTAGGGGCATGGATCAGAAAACCAGTTGGTGTGACCACCATTTTTTGCCTCATGCAGCGCAACACATCTTGTTCGCATAGAGTTTGACCAGGTTGTTGATTGTTGCCTGTGGAATGTTGCCCCGTTCCTCTTCAATGGCTGTGCGAAGTTGCTGGATATTGTCGGGAACTGGAACACGCTGTCATACATGTTGATCCAGACTGGTGAGTATGCTGGCCATGAAAGAACTGGGACATTTTCAGCTCCCAGGAATTGTGTACAGATCCTTGCGACATGGGGCCGTGCATTATCATGCAGAAACACGAGGTGAGGAGTGGCACGACAGTGGGCCTTAGGATCTCATCACGGTATCTCACAGCATTCAAATTGCCATCGATAAAATTCAATTGTGTTTGTCGTCCGTAGCTTATGCCTGCCCATACCATAACCCCACTGCCACCATGGGGCACTCTTCACAATGTTGACATCAGCAAACCTCTTGCCCACACGACACCATACACGTACGTGTCTGCCATCTGCCCGGTACAGTTGAAACCGGGATTAATCCGTGAAGAGCACACTTATCCAGCATGCCAGTGGCCATCAAATGTTAGCTTTTGCTCACTGAATTCGGTTATGACTCCGAGCTGCAGTCAGGTGGAGACCCTGATGAGGACGACGAGCATGCAGATGAGCTTCCCTAAGATGGTTTCCGACAGTTTACGCAGAATTTATTTGGTTGTGCAAACCCACAGTTTCATCAGTTTTCCGGCTGGCTGGTCTCCGACGATCCCACAGGTGAAGAAGCCGGATGTAGAGGTCCTGGGATGGCGTGGTTACATGTGGTCTGTGGTTGTGAGGCCGGTTGGACGTACTGCCAAATTCTTTAAAGCGACATTGGAGACAGCTTATGGTAGATAAATTAACATTACATTCTCTGGCAACAGCTCTGGTGGACATTCCTGCAGTCATCATGCCAATTGGACACTCCTTCAACTTGAGACATCTGGCGTTGTGACAAAACGGCACAATTTTATTGTCCCCAGCACAAGGTGCACCTGTGTAATTATCATTATTTTTAATTAGCATCTTGATATGCTACATCTGTTAGGTGGACGGATTATCTTGGCAAAGGAGAAATGCTCACTAACAGGAATGTAAACTAATTTGTGCACAAGATTGGAGAGAAATATGCTTTATGTGCGTATGGAACATTTCTGGGAGCTTTTATTTCAGCTCATGAAACATGGGACCAGCACTTTACCTGTTGCGTTTATATTTGTGTTCAGTGTACATCTCTGTTGTTGGTAAACAATATTCATGCCTGATCAGTTATGCGACTGTGTTCATGCACTAAACCCCATACCGTTCTGTGTTATTCACCCAGGAAGGTCCAACTTGCTTCAGTGTTTTACTGTAGTTTAGTGTAGTACTCTCTACTACACACCATGCACTTCCCTTAAGCCTGTTACCTGGTTATTTATTTACAATTCACAAGGTGCTGCTGTACCAGCTTTAAGGGTGGAGAGGACAACTGTGAACCCAGTTAGCAGGGGTTGCCTTGTGGCATGTACTGTAGGGGCTTTCATAGGTGCAATTCTGTGTTTGTCCACCCTCTGTTCCCTCTCTCTCCCTCCAGGTGTGCTGGTTGGGGTGGTCCTGCGCTATGGTATCCACGTACCCCGTGACATTAGTAACGTCACCCTCAGTTGCCATGTCAACGCTAGCCCACCCACACTGCTCGTCAACGTCAGTGGCAAGTTCTACGAGTACAGTCTGAAGGGTGAGATCAGTCCCTCTGAGATCAATGATGTACAAGACAACGAGATGCTTCGCAAGGTAGAGTCCCAAACAGATGTGGTCCTTGTTAATGTGATGCACATGAATGGCTTGACTGTCCAAAACAGTGGGGGCTTACAGATGGCATGGTTGTTGTCTGAAAGTGTTTCTTCATATCTGAAGTGCTGTTTGGGAGGCTTAGTACGAATCAGGCAAGTAGGTTGCCTTTGTTGACATATTTCATTCTCAATCTTTCCCTAGACATTTTCCACACTTACTCACAGTCTGACACACACTCATGAGACTGTGTCTAACTCGGAGCGTAGCATATGTAATCAGTCATGTCCTGAGGTAGCCTACAAACACTGTGTCACCTGATCAGAGAAAATAAACCTTTCCTTGATGCCATTTAGGACTTAGAGTTGATGTCAGCCTAAAGAGGCTTGATCAGAACTAGGCCTAACCGTAGGACATTAGATGAACAAACATAACAACTAGCGCTATTTTCATCCATCAACACAATTGAAAAGGGATTTAGAACCCTTGTTAGCTATTATTACAAGTAGTTATAATTAGATTCTAACTAATAATAACAGGTTTTATTAGTTGTAGTCCTCCATAGTCAGTGGGAGACTACAGTTCAGTAATGTAATACAATCCCTCTTGTGTTTTTCCTCTTTTCTATAGGTGACCTTTGACCCTGAAGTGTTCTTTAACATCCTCCTGCCCCCCATCATCTTCCATGCCGGCTACAGTCTGAAGAGGGTAGGATAAGTTGTTTAAAGATGCTCTATGCAGAAATCGCTCTGCCATTTCCTGGTTGCTAAAATGCTAACAGTTTGCCTAAATGCAAGCAAGTATAGTGTAGATAATCATTGTACCATCTAAACCGTAGTTAAAAATATTTTCCATAACCACAAATATTGTATTTTCAGATGTTGTACAAAACCAAAAGTAAAAGATGCAAAAACTAATCTTAAATATGGGGAGCATAGAAATAGTGGCCACTGAACAGATTTAGCACTTCTTAGACTTGCTTTCAATGATAATGACAGATCTATAACACGCATTTCCATGTGAATTTGGTCAGGTCGCCCCAAAAGTTACATATTGCAGCTTTAAACGATAGTTAAATCACAGTGTTGATTTGTTCTTGGGTAATATTTAGGCCTAATCCTTCATCTAATTCTATCTCCCAGAGACATTTCTTCAGGAACATGGGATCCATCCTAGCCTATGCCTTTCTGGGAACAGTCATATCATGTTTCATCATTGGGTGAGTTCACACCCTGTATTATACATGTATCCATTACATCTGTGTGTTTTATGCACCTTTAGGGTTTTGTGTGACATGTCAGAGAAATGCTCAGCTGAAGTAGTATGATCTCTATCTCTGTACAGGTTACTGATGTACGGCTGTGTCACGCTGATGAAGCAAGTGGGACAGCTTGACGGGGACTTCTTCTTCACTGACTGCCTGTTGTTTGGAGCCATTGTCTCTGCTACTGACCCCGGTACAGACCCCGTTCACCTCAGTCACCTCTTTAGTACACTACATAATGGTCAACCGCTTGCTTCACTAGTAATATGCCTAGTCAGACATAGTTATTTAAAGGGTGATTTCCTGATTCACAAGCTGCAAAAACATGCACTGCCGCTAATTATTTCAGTGACTGGGAAAATGTGAGTTGTGGAATATAGTATAGGCTGATGTAGACACCACCAATGATTTCTAACCTATAGGGCTCTATTTGTGGGTTACTTTTAGTAGAATGTTGCCAACTATATGTTGCCCGTCTTACATTGTAGAATGTGGTCTTGGGGGTCCATCTGCATGTCATTGAGCCATTCTGTAGACAGTCTAAAGGTGGTTACTGTGTCTCTCGTCCTGCAGTGACGGTGCTGGCCATCTTCAACGAGCTGCAGGTGGACGTGGATCTGTACGTTCTGCTGTTTGGAGAGAGCGTTCTCAATGACGCCGTGGCCGTGGTGCTGTCCTCGTGAGTCCTCCGTCTTAACCTGACCCATCTGTCTACCGTCTGTCTGTCTGCGCCTGTATGTACACACTCACGTTGTGAGGTTTTGTGTTTGTCTTTGCGATCCATTGTTGTGACGCTTTGGCTGACAAATCTCATCTTTCAACAAATGTGCTTTGAAACAGTTTTTTAAAATTATTTTTTTTAAATATATAATTTGTGCAGGGTAAGGGGGCGTTTAGCCTACACATCCACACAGGTTCATGGACATGCGCACACAGATACCCTCGAACAACTTGTTGGTATGGATTTTCCTGTGTGTGACCTGGCACTATACCAATAACAAGCCAGTATTAATACTGTGGAATGTGTGAGGCTGACATTTTGGTAACCCTAACCACTACATTCCCTCTGCCGGAAACTCTTAATATTTCAGAATTCGGTTCTATGGTTGGCTCAGTGCGGGGGTGCGGCACGCCCCTGGAGCCAGTCAGTGGGTAGAGGGTGTGGCGGCGACGCGAGACACTCCCCTGAGCTGGTGTGCTTGCCCAGTGCTTTTGCAGTGGTTTCGTTTTGCGTCGTTAGAACACACACGGCAGATGACCAACCATTACACTCCAGATAGCAGATATGAACCACAGCACAAGTACAACCCAGAAAGGGATCGTTCACTCAAATCAAAGTTTGTCAGGTGTTTGCAGAACCTAAAAGTTGACTATTGAGCCCATATTAGATCCAGAGGTATGCACCAATTCAAACTGCATCCCAGTTCTGGTGGTATGTAATTCTGGTGATTTGCTGTTTGGGTGATACCAGTTTGTTGTTACGTCCAGTGGAGGCTGCTGAGGTTAGAACGGCTCATAATAATGGCTGTATCAGTCAATGGAATGGTATCAAACTCATAAAACCAAGTGGTTTCCATTCCATTGACTCCATTTGGATTTTGACATGTTATCCAACATCACTAATTCCAAGCTTCAGCTAATCTTTCACGAGTGGTTCCACATATTTGACCAGTTTCAAAATCTAGGCCTAATAGTTCCTCCTGTTTGAATTTAATAAAATGCTTTTGAAGTGTTTCTGCCAAAGTTCTTAAGGATTGATGTATCTAACTTGGTAGCTGGAATACCTGAAGATGTATCTAACTTGGTAGCTGGAATACCTGAAGATGTATCTAACTTGGTAGCTGGAATACCTGAAGATGTATCTAACTTGGTAGCTGGAATACCTAAAGATGTATCTAACTTGGTAGCTGGAATACCTGAAGATGTATCTAACTTGGTAGCTGGAATACCTGAAGATGTATCTAACTTGGTAGCTGGAATACCTGAAGATGTATCTAACTTGGTAGCTGGAATACCTGAAGATGGATCTAACTTGGTAGCTGGAATACCTGAAGATGGATCTAACTTGGTAGCTGGAATACCTGAAGATGTATCTAACTTGGTAGCTGGAATACCTGAAGATGGATCTAACTTGGTAGCTGGAATACCTGAAGATGGATCTAACTTGGTAGCTGGAATACCTGAAGATGGATCTAACTTGGTAGCTGGAATACCTGAAGATGGATCTAACTTGGTAGCTGGAATACCTGAAGATGGATCTAACTTGGTAGCTGGAATACCTGAAGATGGATCTAACTTGGTAGCTGGAATACCTGAAGATGGATCTAACTTGGTAGCTGGAATACCTGAAGATGGATCTAACTTGGTAGCTGGAATACCTGAAGATGGATCTAACTTGGTAACTGGAATACCTGAAGATGGATCTAACTTGGTAGCTGGAATTCCCATAGAACCCTCTAGCGTAGCACATTGCTACTAAAATAGTTGCCTCACGTACAGTACTTACTAGCAGATGTCCAGACACAAATATTTACATACTGTAGTACAATCTCATCATTCCTTATTGATTTCCATATGAAACTATGAAAGCAAGCCACAACGTATTTGCCTAAGAGATCCATCTGCACTTCAAACAGACTGGGCATGCAAACGGTAGTACTGGTACTATACAGTGTAGTCTCTGGTCACTAGGATCATTGTGTTCATCAGTTATGGGGACCACTAGGATCGTTCTGATCATCAGCTTTGGGGACCACTAGAATTAAGCCCTCCCCAGGTCTGTAGGAATATACCATACCTTGGTTCTGATATCAATGGGTTGCAGATTATTCAAGACTTTCAACCTTCTCAGGATGGAAGCACATTATAAAGCAGCTCTCTAGTTCTGTAATTTTCCAAATTATCCATGTTTTCTTTAAGTATTCTCCAAGCAAAGCACATTTATTTCTAGGCTCCAGAAATGCAACAGTACATACCGGTATTTCATTTCCAGCCTTATAACACTCCATCCACCCACATAGGGCACCTGAACTGTTCTGTTCTGTTGTACCTTTTCTAATATTGACTGTGTTTGTACCAGGTCCATTGTGGCGTACCAGCCGGAGGGGGACAACAGTCACACCTTTGAGGTGATGGCCATGTTGAAGTCCTTCGGGGTGTTCCTGGGTGTTTTCAGTGGATCCTTCGCCCTGGGGGTGGCCACTGGGGTCATGACAGCACTCATATCCTTTACGCAGTGATATACTTCCTGTGTGATTTGAGTGTCTAGAAATATATTGATTGATATAGCAATAACATCCAGGTTAGAAACCGATGGAAATGCCTTTGTTCTTGTATTAGAATGTATGAAGTTGTGTTTTTTGGTATTATCAACTTGCTTGCTATATATTAAACTTAAATCTCTAAGCTTCTCTGTAAAAAAAACTAAGCAAAACAGATAAAACTGCCTTCTTTCATTTCAAAACTAGTTCACAGCAATGTTCCCTTCCTCCATGAATTGTGGGAACTGAGAGTTGGCCACGCTCTCTGAGCCATTCTTCTCCATCTCTGCCATGGTGGCAATAGCTGGTGTATAGTGAGTTGTGTAGTGTATACACTGTGTATAAACATTAGGAACACCTTCCCAGTATTGAGTTGCCCTCAACAGGTTTCAAGTGTTCTACAGGGATGCTGTTCCATTTTGACTCCAATGCTTCCCACGGTTGTGTAAGTTGGCTGGATGTCCTTTGGGTGGTGGACCGTTCTTGATACACACAGGAAACTGTTGAGGGTGAAAAACCCAGCCGCGTTGCAGTTCTTGACACACTCAAAATGGTGTGCCTGGCACCTACTACCATACCCCTGTTCAAAGGCACTTAAATATTTTGTCTTGCCCATTCGCCCTCTGAATGGCACACATACACAGTCCATGTCTGGAGGCTTAGAAACCCTTCTTTAACCTGTCTCCTCCCCTTCATCTACACTGATTTGAAGTGGATTTAACAAGTGACATCAATAAGGGATCATAGCTTTCACCGGGATTCACCTGGTCAGTCTATGTCACGGAAATAGCAGGTGTTCCTAATGTCAGTGTAGTGTTTAATGTGGTATTTTCTCCTTGACTGTTCTCCTCACGTCACTAAGTTCACTAAGCTGAGAGACTTCCATCTCCTGGAGACGGCTCTCTTCTTCCTCATGTCCTGGAGCACCTTCTTAATGGCTGAGGCCTGTGGCTTCACAGGTGAACCCTCATCTTACCGCAAAGCTACACTCAGGTCATGGTCCCACCCCTACAGGTTATTTTTCATCACCCAGCTTATTACGGTTAATCACGATGTGGATGTGTCTGGTTGATGTTGTGTGTGCAGGTGTGGTGGCGGTGCTGTTCTGTGGGATCACTCAGGCTCACTACACCTTCAACAACCTGTCCCCTGAGTCTCAGGACAGGACCAAACAGGTGAGGACAACGTTTACCATGGCAGTTATTTAAGGGCAAGCTACTCTGGACAGCAATGTCATTGGCTAAATATTGATGTTCCGTCAGCGTCCCTGAAAGGTTGTTTTTGTATTGTCCTGTAGTTGTTTGAGCTGCTGAACTTCCTGGCGGAGAATTTCATCTTCTCCTACATGGGTCTGGCCCTGTTCACCTTCAAGAACCACATCTTCAACCCAACCTTCATTGTCGGGGCTTTCGTATCTTTACTCAAAACTATAATACTTCAATTAATGTTCAACTTTTGATTTAGTAGCACTGTAGGGAGTTCATGTGGAGTATGGACTATATTGCATGTAAAGTTGGTGAAACCAGAAAGGTCATGGTAAGATTGCAAATATTCAGTAGACTGGAGGGGTATCTTTGTTTCTCTGGACTGTTTGGAGGCCTCCTTGACAGTGTTCCCCTCCCAGCTGGCAGTGTTCTTGGGAAGAGCAGCCAACATCTACCCCCTGTCCTTCCTGCTCAACCTGGGACGCAGGAACAAGATCAGCTCCAACTTCCAACACATGATGATGTTTGCTGGTACAGTGTGTGACGTGGTCAGACAGAGATCTGGTGCCACAGTTTGTCATTTTCCTTTACTCATAAATTGCAGCTTACGTTCAGTCACCAGAATAAATAACTTTGTATTTACTTGAAGAGAAAAGGCATGTGAAGTCGAATAAGCTATCCCTTTTCTATCCAATTTCAGGGTTTCCGGAGATGAAATAGCAGCCACAGTTATATATACAGTACCAGTCAAAAGTTTGGACACACCTACTTGTTCAAGGGTTTTTCTTATTTTTTTTACTATTTTCTACATTGTAGAATAATAGTGAAGACATTAAATGCTATGAAATGGCACATGTGGAAGCATGTAGTAACCAAAAAAGTGTTAAACAAATCAAAATATATTTTAGACTCTTCAAAGTAGCCACCCTTTGCCTTGATGACAGCTTTGCACACTCTTGGCTTTCTCTCAACCAGCTTCATAATGAATGCTTTTCCAACAGTCTTGAAGGAGTTCCCACATATGCTGAGCACTTGTCTACTTTTCCTTCACTTTGCGGTCCAACTCATCCCAAATCTCATTGTGGAGGCCAGGTCATCTGATGCAGCACTCCATCACGCTCCTTGATCAAATAGCCCTTACACAGCCTGGAGGTGTGTTGGGTCATTGTCCTGTTGAAAAATGATAGTCCCACTAAGTGCAAACCAGATGGAATGGCGTATCGCTGCAAAATGCTGTGGTATCCATGCTGGTTAAGTGCCTTGAATTCTAAATGAATCACTTAGTGTCACGAGCAAAGCACCAAATACCATCACACCACCTCCATGCTTCATTGTGGGAACCACACATGCAGAGATAATCCGTTCACCTACTCTGCGTCTCACAAAGACAGCGTAGTATCCTTTAGTAGTGGTTTCTTTACAGAAATTTGAACATGAAGGCCTGATTCATGCAGTTTCCTCTGAGGTGTGGCTGTTACTTGAACTCTGTGAAGCATTTATTTGGCCTGCAGTTTCTGAGGCTGGTAACTCTAATGAACTTATCCTCTGCAGCAGAGGTAACTCTGGGTTTCCTTTTCCAGTGGAGGTCCTCATGAGAACCAGTTTCATCATACCACTTGATGGTTTTTGTGACTGCTCTTAAATGTTCTGTATTGACTGACATTCATATCTTAAAGTAATGATGGACTGTCATTTCTTGCCATAATATGGACTTGATCTTTTACCAAATAAGGCTATATTTTGTATACCACCCCTACCTAGTCACAACACAACTGGCTCAGACACATTAAGAAGTAAATAAATTCCACAAATACATTTTTAACAAGGTACACCTGTTAATTGAAATGTGTTCCAGGTGACTTCCTCATGAAGCTGGTTGAGAGAATGCCAAGAGTCTGCAAAGCTGTCATCAACGCAAAAGATGGCTACTTTGAAGAATCTCAAATATAAAATATATTTAGATTTGTTTAACACTTTTTTTTGGTTACTCCGTATGTGTCATTTCATAGTTTTGATCTCTTCACTATTATTCTACAATGTAGAAAATAGTAAAAATAAAGGAAAACCCTGGAATGAGTAGGTGTGTCCAAACCTTTGACTGGTACTGTACAGTCGTGGCCAAAAGTTTTGAGAATGACACATATACATTTTCACAACGTCTGCTGCCTCAGTTTGTATGATGGCAATTTGCATATACTCCAGAATGTTACGAAGAGTGATCAGATGAATTGCAATTAATTGCACTGCATTTCAGCCCTGCCACAAAGGGACCAGCTGACATCATGTCAGTGATTCTCTCATTAACACAGGTGTTGACGCAGATAAAGCTGGAGATCACCCTGTCATTCTGATTGAGTTCGAATAACAGACTGGAAGCTTCAAAAGGAGAGTGGTGCTTGGAATCATTGTTCTTCCTCTGTCAACCATGGTCATCTGCAAGGAAACACGTGCCACCATAAATGCACAAAAAGGGCTTCACAGGCAAGGATATTGCTGCCAGTAAGATTGCACCTAAGTGGCCTCCCAGGTGGAACAGTTGTCTAAGGCTGTGCCACCAGAGATTCTGGGTTCGCGCCCAGGCTCTGTCGCAGCCGGCCGCGACCGGGAGGTCCATGGGGCGACGCACAATTGGCCCAGCATCGTCCAGGTTAGGGAGGGTTTGGCCGGCAGGGATATCCTTGTCTCATCGCGCACTAGCGACTCCTATGGCGGGCCGGGCGCAGTGCACCTCCTTCCTTCCTCCAACACATTGGTGCGGCTGGCTTCCGGGTTGGATGTGCGTTGTGTCAAGAAGCAGTGACTGCTTTGGGTTGTGTTTTCGGAGGACGCATGGCTCTCGACCTTCGCCTCTCCCGAGTCCGTACTGGAGTTGCAGCGATGAGACAAGACCGTAACTAATTGGATACCATGAAATTGGGGAGAAAAAAGGGCGAAAAAAAAAGAATGCACCTAAATCAACCATTTATCAGATCATCAAGAACTTCAAGGAGAGAGGTTCAATTGTTGTGAGGAAGGCTTCAGGCCGCCCAAGGAAGTCCAGCAAGCGCCAGGACCGTCTCCTAAAGTTGATTTAGCTGCGGGATCGGGGCACCACCAGTACAGAGCTTGCTCAGGAATGGCAGCAGGCAGGTGTGAGTGCATCTGCACGCACAGTGAGACGATGACTTTTGGAGGATGGCCTGGTGTCAAGAAGGGTAGCAAAGAAGCCACTTCTCTCCAGGAAAAACATCATGGACAGACTGATATTCTGCAAAAGGTACAGGGATAGGACTGCCGAGGACCTGGGTAAAGTCATTTTCTCTGATGAATTCCCTTTCTGATTGTTTGGGGCATCCGGTAAAAAGCTTGTCTGGGGCCTCCCGGGTGGCGCAGTGGTTAAGCTGTGCCATCAGAGACTCTGGGTTCGCGCCCAGGCTCTGTCGTAACCGGCCGCGACCAGGAGTTCAGTGGGGCGGCGCACAATTGGCCTAGCGTCGTCCGGGTTAGGGAGGGCTTGGCCGGTAGGGATGTCCTTGTCTCATCGCACACCAGCGACTCCTGTGGCGGGCCGGGCGCAGTGCGCGCTAACCAAGGTTGCCAGGTGCACGGTGTTTCTCTGACACATTGGTGCGGCTGGCTTCCGGGTTGGTTGCGCGCTGTGTTAAGAAGCAGTGCGGCTTGGCTGGGTTGTGTATCGGAGGACGCATGACTCTCAACCTTCGTCTCTCCTGAGCCCGTACGGGAGTTGTAGCGATGAGACAAGATAATAGCTACTAAAAACAATTGTATACCACGAAATTGGGGAGAAAAAGGGGTAAAATAAAAAAGCTTGTCCGGAGAAGACAAGGTGAGCGCTACCATCAGTCCTGTGTCATGCCAACAGTAAAGCATCCTGAGACCATTCATGTGTGGGGTTGCTTCTCAGCCAACGGTATGGGCTCACTCACAATTTTTCCTAAGAACACAGCCATGAATAAAGAATGGTACATCCTCCGAGAGCAACTTCTCCCAACTATCCAGGAACAGTTTGGTGACGAACAATGCCTTTTCCACCAGCATGATGGAGCACCTTGCCATAAGGCGAAAGTGATAACTAAGTGGCTTGGGGAACAAAACATTGATATTTTGGGTCCAAGGCCAGGAAACTCCCCAGACCTTAATCCCATTGAGAACTTATGGTCAATCCTCAAGAGGTGGGTGGACAAACAAAAACCCACAAACTGCAAGCATTGATAATGCAAGAATGGGCTGCCATCATGGCCCAGAAGTTAATTGACAGCATGCCAGGGCGGATTGCAGAGGTCTGGAAAAAGAACACTTATGAAATGCTTGTAATTATACTTCAGTATTCCATAGTAACATTTGACAAAAATATTTGAAGACACTGAGGCAGCAAACTTTGAAAATGTATATTTGTGTCATTCTCAACTTTTGGCCACGACTGTATATAACATTTTTGGGGAATAAAAAAAATCCTACCAATTTTTTGTCCTAAAGCTTAAAAAGAATATATGTTAATTTATGAGTCTGCTTTTGTGTGATTTAGGAGATGCTGTTTTGCTAATACAGTACATCCTTTATAGAATATTAATGTAGTAACTTGAGTCACCTGTTGTTTCAATGATCCCTATGGACCTGTTTTAACTGATTGTCATGTGATCACTGTAATTGGAAATGTTCAGAGTCCCCACAACAGTGACGTTATCTATCAAAAAGCTATTTTTAGTGATAATACTTGTGGAGACACACACACAGTATTACCCCTCCTTGTTTCCAGAAGAATCCAGGTTTCCAAGCAACTTTGCAGTATTTTTTTTTTTTTTGTGTGTTATTTCTTACATTATCCACAAGCATTTCACTACACCCGCAATAATATGTGTGTGACCAATGATTTGTCCTCCACAGGTCTGCGCGGAGCAATGACCTTTGCCCTTTCCATCCGGGACACGGCTACGTACGCCCGTCAGATGATGTTCACCACCACCCTCCTCATCGTCTTCTTCACCGTGTGGGTCTGTGGAGGGGGAACCACTCAGATGCTCTCCTGCCAGCACATACGGTAGGTCCACCACAGGGGGTCAAAGGTTAGGGGATTTCGGTGTTGGTGTCTGCCTATTTATTGTTGCCTTCAAACGGTACCTTTTGTTGAATTGATGTTTATTCTAATGGAGGATACACAAAGCACATAAGGTTGTCTGTCCTCAATATGATCTTCTGTGACCACTGGGATCTGGTCCACTCATTTATGTGTACCTGCGTTTCTAACAGTGTTGGAGTCGATTCGGACGCAGATAACACAGTGAGTATTAAGACTCTGAAAGTTGAGTTATTTGACTTGAATGCTGTAATCATGTTGTTTTGAGTGGATCGCTGTATCAGTCTTGTGTGTCTGGTCAGATGAGCATGACAGAGGGATCAGAGCGGCGGAGCACCAAACACGAGAGTGCCTGGCTCTTCAGGATCTGGTACAACTTTGACCACAAGTATCCTTTGATGTCACTCCCGTCCGCTCACAGCAGACAGTGCTCCAGTGACAGATATTCATTTCACAGACAAAGCTTTTATGTTCTCTATCCACTGTATTAAATCATGATTTGTCCTTCATAACCAAAGTGTGTGTGTGTGTGTGTGTGTGTGTGTGTGTGTGTGTGTGTGTGTGTGTGTGTGTGTGTGTGTGTGTGTGTGTGTGTGTGTGTGTGTGTGTGTGTGTGTGTGTGTGTGTGTGTGTGTGTGTGTGTGTGTGTGTGTGTGTGTGTGTGTGTAACTACTGCAATAACATACTAGCCTACAGCAGTGGTGCACTGAAGCAGAGGCGGATGGTTCTCCTATAGTAAGTCTCCCATTACATATTTCAGCAGTTAGTAACAAAACAATGTGACACAGTTGAGGCCTTGACTCTACGCCCTCTCCAGCTACCTGAAGCCCATCCTGACCCACAGTGGCCCCCCACTCACCGTCACCATGCCTGCCTGCTGTGGACCGCTGGCCAGATGTCTCACCAGCCCACAGGCCTATGAGGTCAGGCCCCACAAACCATGTGTTCCTATTAACCCTGTGACCCTGTTAGGGGGATTATGGTAATAGTGATGACATCTAGTGAGGAAGTGTTTTCTTGTTTGTTTTAATGAGTATCACAGCGGATAGTGTATATTTGAATGAACGCAAATGAAGAGTTGCTGATTTCATCAAAGCTAAAGAATTAGTTCAGTTATAGCAGGAGTATTTGTTTAGTGAGAACCGTCATAATCAGAATGTCATCTAGTGGTAAGCTATTTTGAAATGTTTCTTTCCTGCCACCAGAACGAGTGCCAGCTGAAGGACGACGACTCAGACCTCATCCTGACGGACGGGGACATCAGCCTGACCTACGGTGACATCACTGTGAGCACAGACGCCAGCGGCGCCCACACCAGTGCCGGGCCCGCGGGCACCACCTCCGCCGTCATCTCCGCTGACGACCTGGACCGTGAGCTGACGTACGGGGACCACGAGCTGGTGATGAGGGGTACTCGTCTGGTTCTGCCCATGGACGACTCCGAGCCCCCGCTCGGCGACCAACGACACCGTATGCGGATGTGAGGCGAAAGAGAGGCCAGCTAGCCAGATGACTAATTCACTCTACGTCCTGCTCCCCCGCAGGCTGCAGGAATTAGATCAACTAAGATCAGCAAGAGACTGGTCTCTCTCTCTCTCTCTCTCTCTCCTCTTTTCTCATACCGCTCCTCATCTCTTTCTCTCTCACCCACTGCCTCTCCTCTTTGAGTTTCTCAAGTGGTTAATCCATGTCTACCTCATTATTCTTTGTTCATTTCTACTCCTGTCGCCATCATTATAATATGAATTACTTTTTCATGTTTCCTTTTCTTTTGATTCGGTTAAACCGATATCTTTTCTACAGTTTGTCTTCTAACAGGACCACACTGAAATCACGTGGCAATCTGCTCACCGTAGCGCTGCAGCGTCGTCTATACGCATGCATTAGTCTGTATGTGGAGGTCACAGTGCAACAGCTAGCTTAGCTAATACCATTTGTCTCTGTATCACAGGGTGCATAATACCGTTGTTTTTTTTTAATGAGTGTGGAGGTCGAGGGGCTGACTGAGTTTTGTAGCCCTGTTTTGGGGTCTGATTCTGAATGTTGCTGCCTTCTCTGTGTGATCCAAGGGGTGCTGGCTGACTTAGTGGCTCGGCGTTGCATTGTGTTGCTATGCATACGGTTAGAATCAAGTGCCTGAGTGACCACTAGTTTATGTTCCCTTTTTAGAAGTGCTACACTCCTCCGTCCACTGGGTGGCGACCTCTCTACGGGTGACAGGCTGCCTGCGTTTTGAGCCATTGCTCTGTAGATAGTTAAAGATGTTCTAGCCTGGTTCAACCAAGCTAACAATGTAATTCAGCTTGCTCTGTGTAACCTAGCACAAGTCTTGGATCTCCCACAATGGCCTCAGACTGTGACTTTGGGAGGGTTTGACACCTTCTTTTAGAAGCTGATGTCACTCACCACAGAAGCAGAAGGAAGGGCTGTCGTTTCGAGTACGAGTTCTAGATCTCCCGTATGGTGAAAGTTGGTGCCATTCCTCCTCCATTGACATTTGATGAAAATTGAGTGCATTGCAGCCTGAAAAAACTTGATGTATTTTGCAACATACTACAAGTACTTTAGCTACATCCTCGTTTTCACTGTAATTCTAATACTATCCACGTGTAACATGGTGTATATTTGACATTAGGGATCGAAATGTTACTCAAATCACACCGAGTGTTTACTTCTATCTGGGCTAAGTCCTTGCTTCCTATTGGCTAAGATCTATCTGCTTTAGTTACAGGAGTAGTAGCGGGAACATGTTACAGTAGCTCATAATTAAGGCTCTAATCTGCTTTGTTTTTGGCAAATTTATCTGGATAAACATTCATTTCTTATTCCATTCTATTTCAAATTGAATTTCCTTGTTTGGATTATTTATGGAAATGGCCTGAGTATGTGCATGTCAAACATTGTTGAGGTGCTGCAGCTGCACTATGTAGTGGACCTCAGTTCAACTGTTAACTGCCTTGAGTTATTGACTATACTGTCCCTGGTACTGTATGACGTGACAAAGGATTGGTACATACTATCAGAAACAACTTGAATAGGCCAGTTGGAATCATAACATTTCGACCTTAAATGATCCAAAACCACAGACATATATTTGTTCTTGAGATGCTATGAAGATATGTTTCAAGCAATCATTTCTGTGTTTCTATGATTCAGAGTAGATATGTTGGTAGGGATCAGTTGAAGAAAACAAAATGGTTGTGGAAAAATGTGTGTGTGCAATACTTTATTTGTGTAAAATAATCATACAATAGGTTATATTAGAGTCTAACGTATCCTATATGCCTCGCGCTACAATGTATGGGGGCTGGGTTGATTTATAGCTGATGTCTGGTACCAGAGTAGCTCCTTTGAGCTCCATGGCTACATGGGGGTTTGCTCTGTGACTGGTCTGGGATCAGTGGTGGCTGTTAATGTGGTGTAGCAGGAAGTGTTGACAGGACACCACCCTGACGACGCACTGTTGATGTGGATGGAATCAGGCCCTGTGCCAGACAGCATTACAGAGGGGGGGGCGAGTAGAAGGGAAGTACAAAGAGAGGGACAGGGTGGGAGCAGAGGAAAGGGGAGGTAGAGAGAGAAATAGTGGACATTCTACCTATATTCAATGTTATTCACTTTCGCACCTGGGGAGGGAGGGGTAGAGGAGGGCAGTGTACCACTCAGTGTTATCTCCTGTTGTGCAGGAACCTCTGACGGCATGTGGTCTTTTTTTTTCTTTTTTATCAAGCATGCCTCTTGACACCACAATGTGCAGGAAATGATTTTTCTTCCCACCATTTTATATATAGTTTTTTTTCCTCTATTTTGTTTATTCTTGATGAAGAAGGGAAATAAGGCGAGTGTCGGGGATGGCGCAGCATTTGCACTCGTCTTTTAAGAAACCTTTGTTTGAGTTAGATTTGTCTTGTAAGTTCCATTTGTCATGTTTGTGTTGCTGTTTTTAACTGGCTTTTGTTGCGGTTATGAAGGAATTGACATGAGTCCTGTGAACTATGATTTTTAGTAGAAACTCATGGAGTCATGTCAAAACTGTCGGTCACGAACTGAAGGGTGGTATCCATTGATGTACAGGTTGTTATGATCTATGTAACCAAGAGTAACAAGATTGGCCTCCTTGCTTTTCCATGCCATTGACTCTGACTCCGTCTTCACTTTAAGAAAAAAAGAAATCAAGCAAGATCATGACTGTGTACCAGTCTATAACTAACATATGAAGTAATGTCAAAAAAAGACCCATTATAGGTCACCTTATACCTTGCCTGTACTGTTCTTACAGTATGTGTTCTATTGTTTTGAACGATGAATGGTAACTTGTAATTAACATGTTGACACTAGTCTGAAGTAGCTGACCAAAGGGGCTTGTTGTGCTCTGTGTTTTCAGACTGTCCGATGTGTTTATACTGCTACTTCGCTGTGTGTCACACTGTGCTTCCTCAGTGTCGCAGGTACTGACTGTTTACATCTCTGTAAATATTCTCACCTGTTCAAGTTGCGTGCAATGGTCAATAAACAAAGCCTGTGCTTTTGATTGACCCTCTGTAATGTCTCCTTATTAACCTGCTGATTTCACATTAATATGATGATGTTGACACGGTCTGGTTTGCCTCTGAACATGTCCTGGTGGATGAATGTAATGTTAGCTAATAGCTTACCAGATCCAAAAAGTCCAGTCCTGACCTTCCCCTAAGGTTTGGCCGGGAATGAGAACAGGAAAAACTGAATTCATCCCAGTAATTTCTCCACCAGCCTTGGCCTTCAACCCCTAACAGTGTATCACATTCCCCCTATGGACAGCCTCAACCATCTCTTTTATTTTTTTTCACCTTTCCATAGAGAATAGCCCATCCTTCTCATGGACTGACAGGCTGAGGTGGAGTAAGTTTTCCTCCCAGGGCAGATGTAGACATGAGAGGTGCACTTGGAGATTTTCCTGACCAAAAATAAGATTGTCACTAGTTACCACAGCTACAAAGTCAAAATTGGCTATAATATAAATCAATTATAAAAACAGAAATGAGCTTTTAGGTCTTCATTTAAGGTTAGGCATAAGGTTAGCTGTGTGGTTATGGTCTGGGTTAAGGGGTTACTCTGGGATTTTGGCAATGAGGCCCTTAATCTACTTCCCCAGAGTCCGATGAACTCTGATACTATTTCTATGTCTCTGTGTTCAGTATGAAGGAAGTTGGAGGTAGTTTCACAAGCCAATGCTAACTAGTGTTAGCGCAATGACTGGAATCCTATGGGTGCAAGTACCCATAGACTCCCAGTCATTGCGCTAATGCTAGTTTGCATTGAATCCCAAAACGACCTCTAACTTCCTTCATACTGAACACAGAGACATAAACATGGGTTCCACATGTTCCCATGTACCCCTTTTAAAGATTAGGTTTAAAAATCATATTTTAAGAAGATACATTTTAGAAACATGCCGGGTTTATCCATTTCTGAAGAGTGTCGACCCAAGAATATATAGGACCCAGAGTTCTCCCTAGTCATGAGACACTACTGTCCTGACCCTAACCATGGTCTAGGGATAGACATTTCCCATTCACCATTCCAGGGTGGAGATGTGTTTCAGATGAGAGGCGACTCTCTACTGCCAGATCGTTAGGCGTTCTCCCTCCAGCACATTTCCTCAGTATCAGGATACATTCCTAATAAGGGCAGAACTCCAGAATGCCTGTTTGGTTCCATTACAGCACAGGGAGGAAATATCAACTTTATTAAAGGGAGACTGGGACTGCCTCATGTTCTCTTGAGGGTCTTTGCCACTTTCTCTCTCTCTCTCTCCTTCCCTCCATTGTCTCTCTCACCCCCTTTTCTTCTCTCTTTCAATTTCAATTGAAGGCCTTTATTGGCATGGAAAACATGTTAACATTGCCAAAGCAAGTGAAGTAGATAATAAACAAAAGTTAAGTAAACAACAAACATGAACAGTAAACATTACACTTAGACGTTCCAAAAGAATTAAGACATTTCAAATGTCATTATGTCTATCTATATACAGTGTTGTAACGATGTGCAAATAGCTCAAGTACAAAAGGGAAAATAAATAAACATAAATATGGGTTGTATTTACAATGGAGTTTGTTCTTCACTGGTTGCCCTTTTCTTGTGGCAACAGGTCACAGATCTTGCTGCTGTGATGGTACACTGTGGTATTTCATCCAATAGATATGGGAGTTTATCAAAGTTGGATTTGTTTTCAAATTCTTTGTGGATCTGTGTAATCGGAGGGAAATATGTGTCTCTAATATGGTCATACATTGGGCAGGAGGTTAGGAAGTGCAGCTCAGTTTCCACCTCATTTTGTGGGCAGTGTGCACATAGCCTGTCTTCTCTTGAGAGCCAGGTCTGCTCTTGAAAGCCAGTACCCTCTGTGACTATCTTTCTCTCTCACACACACACACACCTCTCAGAAATGTATCTCCTTGGCTGAGCCTCTTGTATGTTTGACCCTGTATGGAGTCTATGTGGGACTTCACAGTGTATGGTGGCTTAGCAACCACTCCTCACCTACTAATTTGTAACGGGGACAGGAAAGCTAAATGTCATGGCAAACACATGGCATGAGGTAGCTAACTCTGCTAGCCAGCCAGACCCTCAAATTACAATGGAAGTCATAGCACACCTGTTTAAGATTCATCTTCCTCTAAATGTGTGGCAGTATGTCAGGAAAAGCTGTGTCATCTAGGAAATATGTCATGCTTTCATTTACAGAGAGGTTGTTGAATCTCAATACAGATGCCCTTGGTATCTACAGGGAGACAATAGCATCACCTTCATCGTCTTCCTCATTAGCATACAGAGGAGGCCCAATGGCAGGGACACACCATCGTCAGTTTACAGAAGGAAAGTGTCATGATTTCTTGCTAGCCATGCCAAGAGAGAGGTATGTGTTTACTCTCATTAACTGTGTCACCAGAGCTTGTTTACAAGTAAGTGAGATGTTAATCTCTCCTAGAGAAGATGGGAGCTGTCTCTGTATGATACTGTGCATTTGTTTCTGTGAGAGAGAGAGAGGGAGAGTGAGAGAGAGTGAGTGAGAGAGAGAGAGAGTGTGTGTGTGTGTGTGTGCGTGCGTGCGTGCGTGAGGGAGGGAGGGAGGGAAGGAGAGAGAGAGTGTGTGTGTTTGTGCGTGCGTGCGTGCGTGAGTGAGTGAGAGAGAGTGTGTGTGTGTGTGTGTGTGTGTGTGTGTGTGTGTGTGTGTGTGTGTGTGTGTGTGTGTGTGTGTGTGTGTGTGTGAGTGAGTGAGTGAGTGAGTGAGTGAGTGAGTGAGTGAGTGAGTGAGTGAGAGAGAGAGACTGTGTGTGTGTGTGTGAGTGAGAGAGAGAGAGACATGGCAGTGTGTCAGCCTTTACCCTCCCCTTCAGTAGAAAGGAACACCAGCTCTATGCAGGCTCAGACACCTAGAAGACATTACAGACTCCAGTTGACCAACTCTCTCTCTTTCTCTCAGCGAAAAGTATCATCTGTGGCTCTTAAACGACCATTTATGACTCTCAAATCTCTAAAGAGTAAAGATGGTTAGATTAGTGACTTTGGAGGAGAGATATACACAAACTGAAACCAAGTTACGTAACAACTGTTTGAGAGAACATTTGATTATTTTTGGTAAGTTTAGCTGACTGGAGTGGACTGGAGCCTTAGCCAACATATTACGATCTATTGCCTATCAAATTGTAAAAGACACCATAAAAATAAAATGGGGGTTATTTACACTGAACAAAAATATGAACGCAACAAGCAACAATTTTAACATAAGGATATCAGTCAATTTAAATAAATGCATTAAGCCCTAATCTATTGATTTCACATGACTGGGAATACAGATATCTGTTGGTCACAGAAACTCTTTTTTAAAGTAGGGGCATGGATCAGAAAACCAGTTGGTGTGACCACCATTTGCCTCATGCAGCTCGACACATCTCCTTCACATAGAGTTGACCAGGTTGTTGATTGTTGCCTGTGGAATGTTGTCCCGTTCCTCTTCAATGGCTGTGCAAAGTTGCTGGAAATTGGCGCGAAATGGAACACAACATTTTCAGCTCCCAGGAATTGTGTGCAGATCATTGCGACATGGGGCCGTGCATTATCATGCTGCAACATATGATGGTGATGGCGGCAGATGAATGGCACGACAGTGGGCCTCATCACGGTATCTCACAGCATTCAAATTGCCATCGATAAAATGCAATTGTGTTTGTCGTCCGTAGATTATGCCTGCCCATACCATAACCCCACTGCCACCAAGGGGCACTTTGTTCACAATGTTAACATCAGCGAACCACTCGCCCACACGACGCCATACACGCTGTCTGCCATCTGCCTGATACAGTTGAAACCGGGATTCATCCATGAAGAGCACACTTCTCCAGCGTGCCAGTGGCCATCGAAGGTGAACATTTGCCCACTGAAATCGGAACTGCAGTCAAGTCAAGACACTGGTGAGGACGACGAGCACACCAATGAGCTTCCCTAAGACGGTTTCTGACAGTTTCATAAGCTGCCCGGGTGGCTGGTCTCAGACGATCCCTCAGGTGAAGAAGCTAGATGTGAAGGTCCTAGGCTGGCGTACTGCCAAATTGGTTGCACGTACTGGTTACACGTACTGCCAAATTCTCTAAAACGACATTGGAGGCTGTTTATGGTAGAGAAATTAACGTTAAATTCTCTGGCAGCAGCTCTGGTGGAAATCCTTGCAGTCAGCATGCCAATTCCACACCCCCTCAAAACTTGTGTTGTGTGACAAAACTGCACACTTTAGAGTAGCCTTTTATTGTACCCAGCACACAGTGCACCTATGTAATGATCATACTGTTAAATCAGCTAATTTGATATGCCACACTTGTCAGGTGGATGGATTATCTTGGCCAAGGAGAAATGTTCAATAACAGGAATGTAACCAAATTTGTGCACAAAATGTTAGAGAAATAAGCTTTAAGTGCGCATGGAACATTTCTGGGATCTTTTATTTCAGCTCATTAAATATGGGGCCAATGCTTTACATGTTGCGTGGATCTTTTTGTTCAGTGTAAATTGAGTCCAGGTCTCTCTGGATACTTTAGCCTTTGAGCTTATTTTTTGTTGTTGTAGATCCTTCCAAAAGCTGAGCTCCCAGCCAAGGACCTGGCAGCGCGGCTGGCAGCCCAAACAGGAGCACTTCCAGCAGGGTAACACAACCACTGGGAGAGGGGTGTGAACCCCCCTGGGATTTCCCATCCATAAATGCCAATAGTAAAGCCAAGCCATTTCTATCTATGTTGACAGAATGATGCTTTCGATATGACTGGAAGAATAGAAAATATGGTTATTCTTATGTCGTTGATACAGTACCGGACATGATAGAACTTGTGTGGTTCCAAGGGATCCTAAATAATAGTCACTTGTGTTATACCTTTGTAGTAACACAGCTGTTCAGGCTGGAGGAGGGGTAAGCAAGGATACACCTATTGTATCTACTTAGGCTGAGTGTGACTCATCTTTGTTGCAATCTCTCTCAGCAACATATATTTCTTACTAAAGATGGAGGTGCTTATGCACTGGGTAATACCGGCATGCACACTGTAGGGTTAACATAGATGACATATAGACGGCAAACTGTTCATCCTTAATTCGTTTTTTTTTGGACAGCACAAGCCATCCTCCTAATGAGGCCATTCAATCTATCTATGTAATGAAGAAAGCATAGGGCTAGTGTTAAACCAAAAGATGCAGGCCATACTAAAACATTACGCAATTCTATTGAGTTTCTTGAGTCATATACCTGTTCTCAAAGAGTAGCTTATTGCGCGTTGTGACGCAAAGGCCCTTTTGAATGCAACAGTATTCCGGTGTTAGCCAGTGAGAACCTATTAGCTACAGCTTGTAAATTCCTGGCTGAGGTCATTGTTGATATGAACGGAGAGGTTTGGATCATATCCTGCAGTTTTTTTTTCTGAGCTCCACTCGCTTTTAAGGAGCGTCTGGTATATCCACGCTAAAAACCTTGCAGTAGGACGCATCCGTGCGGAGATAGGTGAGTTAAATGCCATATTTTGAGAAGTAAAAAACAATCTAAAACCTAGTGAAAATATGTTATAATGGTTGAATAAAGTTTTCTTTGACTGTTCAGTGGAACGACTGTTGTGCGTAAAAGGTAAACTTTTTTTGTTATAACATATTTATTTACTCCGGTTGTCTATGACATAAGTAAATGCTTGAATTTTGTAACATTTTGGTTGTGGGTCCATGCAAAAAACATTAGACACAATGTGCATGTGCATTTTGGTCATTGAATGCTGGTTTACAGAATCAAATTCCTTGTAGTGGGCAGCATAGCCGTGAAGCAATTTAAGAGGTCTGATAAGGAGGGCTGGAATTTTAATAGTCAGTGATATAAAGTCATTTCCCTTCCCTGGAGGTATGTGCTGTTATTTATTCGTAGTGAATTTGAGCCTATTGGCAATCATTCATCACAAGTAGTATTTGTAAAGTAGCTGCTGCAATACATTTTGCTGACCAAAAATGTAAAGATTTTCACATTTCAGATGAAACCAAGGATTTCTAAGTGTCTATATGCATATGGGGAGTGTGTGACTTGGTAATTTACTGTAGCCCATGTGGCCAGATTTTAATGGTCTGGCATGAGCAGTTTAGTAAATTAGATTTACTAATGATTGTTATTCCAAGTTTCATAGTTTTACTGACATAAGGAAAAATGATTCACTGAAAAACTTGTTTTTATAGACAGATTATTAGGTTCGGTACATGCATGATGTCAAATATTCAATCAAACCCTGAAACCAGGTTTCTTGCATAAGTCAAAAGCAGCATTTGTCTACCTCAGGCAAAGTACTGTTTACAATGGGACACAAAAAGAAACTGGACTGCAAATAATGCTGTTTTGGACATATCCTGTAGTTGAAATTAAACCCGTTTTAATTGAATAGGGCCCTGAGCCCATGTCAAAAGCATCAGTGCTCAACAATACCATCATAATAGTAGCCTACTTTCCCCCCGTGGGTTCTTTAAATGTTTATTTCACCTTTATTTATTCAAGGTCAGCCCAAAACCCCTATAGGAAACACACAGTACAATAAGTTGCCCTCAGCCCTGCTACACTTTACTGGTTTGGCCAGCTGCCAAGTCAAATGTATGATGTCATTTTCTCCCAGCAGCAGCAGCCTCAGAACACAGTATCATTGGATTGGGTTTAGTGCCCATAGCTTTTCAGAATATGGTAGATAAATTATATGATACTTTACTGGAGGGCCTTGTGTTTCCTGCTGGAGGGCCTTGTGTTTCCTGTTTCTAATCAGACTGATTGACAAAGTTCCATTTGTTTGTAAAGTGAGCATTTGTGCCTTCATGAAGAATTTGTTCATGCAAAGTTTAGTCTTATCAACCAGTCGCATAAGCCTGACACACCAGCAATAGCAGCAGGACCCAATGTCCACAGACAGGATGCCCATTGGAACACATTGTGACATGTTAGATCAGTGGGCTCAGTTACTGGAGGACATTGTGTTTCCTGTATGGCCCACATCAGTTACTGGAGGGCCTTGTGTTTCCTGTATGGCCCACATCAGTTACTGGAGGACCTTGTGTTTCCTGTATGGACCACATCAGTTACTGGAGGGCCTTGTGTTTCCTGTATGGCCCACATCAGTTACTGGAGGGCCTTGTGTTTCCTGTATGGCCCACATCAGTTACTGCAGTGCCTTGTGTTTCCTGTATGGACCACATAATTTACTGGAGGACCTTGTGTTTCCTGTATGGCCCACATCAGTTACTGGAGGGCCTTGTGTTTCCTGTATGGCCCACATCAGTTACTGGAGGACCTTGTGTTTCCTGTATGGCCCACATCAGTTACTGGAGGGCCTTGTGTTTCCTGTATGGCCCACATCAGTTACTGCAGTGCCTTGTGTTTCCTGTATGGACCACATAATTTACTGGAGGACCTTGTGTTTCCTGTATGGCCCACATCAGTTACTGGAGGGCCTTGTGTTTCCTGTATGGCCCACATCAGTTACTGGTGGACCTTGTGTTTCCTGCTGGAGGGCCTTGTGTTTCCTGTATGGCCCACATCAGTTACTGGAGGGCCTTGTGTTTCCTGTATGCCCCACATCAGTTACTGGAGGACCTTGTGTTTCCTGTATGGCCCACATCAGTTACTGGAGGGCCTTGTGTTTCCTGTATGGCCCACATCAGTTACTGGAGGGCCTTGTGTTTCCTGTATGGCCCACATCAGTTACTGGAGGACCTTGTGTTTCCTGTATGGCCCACATCAGTTACTGGAGGGCCTTGTGTTTCCTGTATGGCCCACATCAGTTACTAGAGGACCTTGTGTTTCCTGCTGGAGGGCCTTGTGTTTCCTATATGGCCCACATCAGTTATTGGAGGGCCTTGTGTTTCCTGTATGGCCCACATCAGTTACTGGAGGGCCTTGTGTTTCCTGTATGGCCCACATCAGTTACTGGAGGGCCTTGTGTTTCCTGTATGGCCCACATCAGTTACTGGAGGGCCTTGTGTTTCCTGTATGGCCCACATCAGTTACTGGAGGACCTTGTGTTTCCTGTATGGACCACATCAGTTACTGGAGGGCCTTGTGTTTCCTGTATGGCCCACATCAGTTTCTGGAGGGCCTTGTGTTTCCTGTATGGCCCACATCAGTTACTGGAGGACCTTGTGTTTCCTGTATGGCCCACATCAGTTACTGGAGGACCTTGTGTTTCCTGTATGGACCACATCAGTTACTGGAGGGCCTTGTGTTTCCTGTATGGCCCACATCAGTTACTGGAGTGCATTGTGTTTCCTGTATGGACCACATAATTTACTGGAGGACCTTGTGTTTCCTGTATGGCCCACATCAGTTACTGGAGGGCCTTGTGTTTCCTGTATGGCCCACATCAGTTACTAGAGGACCTTGTGTTTCCTGCTGGAGGGCCTTGTGTTTCCTGTATGGCCCACATCAGTTACTGGAGGGCCTTGTGTTTCCTGTATGGCCCACATCAGTTACTGGTGGACCTTGTGTTTCCTGCTGGAGGGCCTTGTGTTTCCTGTATGGCCCACATCAGTTACTGGAGGGCCTTGTGTTTCCTGTATGCCCCACATCAGTTACTGGAGGACCTTGTGTTTCCTGTATGGCCCACATCAGTTACTGGAGGGCCTTGTGTTTCCTGTATGGCCCACATCAGTTTCTGGAGGGCCTTGTGTTTCCTGTATGGCCCACATCAGTTACTGGAGGACCTTGTGTTTCCTGTATGGCCCACATCAGTTACTGGAGGGCATTGTGTTTCCTGTATGGACCACATCAGTTACTGGAGGGCCTTGTGTTTCCTGTATGGCCCACATCAGTTACTGGAGGACCTTGTGTTTCCTGTATGGCCCACATCAGTTACTGGAGGGCCTTGTGTTTCCTGTATGGCCCACATCAGTTACTAGAGGACCTTGTGTTTCCTGCTGGAGGGCCTTGTGTTTCCTATATGGCCCACATCAGTTATTGGAGGGCCTTGTGTTTCCTGTATGGCCCACATAAGTTACTGGAGGGCCTTGTGTTTCCTGTATGGCCCACATCAGTTACTGGAGGGCCTTGTGTTTCCTGTATGGCTCACATCAGTTACTGGAGGGCCTTGTGTTTCCTGTATGCCCCACATCAGTTACTGCAGGACCTTGTGTTTCCTGTATGGACCACATCAGTTACTGGGGGGCCTTGTGTTTCCTGTATGGCCCACATCAGTTACTGGAGGGCCTTGTGTTTCCTGTATGGCCCACATCAGTTACTGGAGGACCTTGTGTTTCCTGTATGGCCCACATCAGTTACTGGAGGGCCTTGTGTTTCCTGTATGGCCCACATCAGTTACTGGAGGGCCTTGTGTTTCCTGTATGGCCCACATCAGTTACTGGAGTGCATTGTGTTTCCTGTATGGACCACATAATTTACTGGAGGACCTTGTGTTTCACATCAGTTACTGGAGGGCCTTGTGTTTCCTGTATGGCCCACATCAGTTATAGAGGGCCTTGTGTTTCCTGTATGGCCCACATCAGTTACTGGAGGGCCTTGTGTTTCCTGTATGGCCCACATCAGTTACTGGAGGGCCTTGTGTTTCCTGACCACATAATTTACTGGCCCACATCAGTTACTGGAGGGCCTTGTGTTTCCTGTATGCCCCACATCAGTTACTGCAGGACCTTGTGTTTCCTGTATGTTTCCCCCACATCAGTTACTACAGGACCTTGTGTTTCCTGTATGGCCCACATCAGTTACTGTAGGACCTTGTGTTTCATGGCCCACATCAGTTACTGGAGGACCTTGTGTTTCCTGTGGAGTGCCTTGTGCCCACATCAGTTACTGGAGGGCCTTGTGTTTCCTGTATGGCCCACATCAGTTACTGGAGGGCCTTGTGTTTCCTGTATGGCCCACATCAGTTACTGGAGGACCTTGTGTTTCCTGTATGTTTCCTATATGGCCCACATCAGTTACTGGAGGGCCTTGTGTTTCCTGTATGGCCCACATCAGTTACTGGAGGACCTTGTGTTTCCTGTATGGCCCACATCAGTTACTGGAGGGCCTTGTGTTTCCTGTATGGCCCACATCAGTTACTGGAGGGCCTTGTGTTTCCTGTATGGCCCACATCAGTTACTGGAGGACCTTGTGTTTCCTGTATGGCCCACATCAGTTACTGGAGGGCCTTGTGTTTCCTGTATGGCCCACATCAGTTACTGGAGTGCATTGTGTTTCCTGTATGGACCACATCATTTACTGGAGGACCTTGTGTTTCCTGTATGGCCCACATCAGTTACTGGAGGGCCTTGTGTTTCCTGTATGGCCCACATCAGTTACTGGAGGGCCTTGTGTTTCCTGTATGGCCCACATCAGTTACTGGAGGACCTTGTGTTTCCTGTATGGCCCACATCAGTTACTGGAGGGCCTTGTGTTTCCTGCTGGAGTGCCTTGTGTTTCCTGTATGGACCACATAATTTACTGGAGGACCTTGTGTTTCCTGTATGGCCCACATCAGTTACTGGAGGGCCTTGTGTTTCCTGTATGGCCCACATCAGTTACTAGAGGACCTTGTGTTTCCTGCTGGAGGGCCTTGTGTTTCCTATATGGCCCACATCAGTTATTGGAGGGCCTCTTGTTTCCTGTATGGCCCACATCAGTTACTGGAGGGCCTTGTGTTTCCTGTATGGCCCACATCATTTACTGGAGGACCTTGTGTTTCCTGTATGGCCCACATCAGTTACTGGAGGGCCTTGTGTTTCCTGTATGGCCCACATCAGTTACTGGAGGACCTTGTGTTTCCTGCTGGAGGGCCTTGTGTTTCCTGTATGGCCCACATCAGTTACTGGAGGGCCTTGTGTTTCCTGTATGGCCCACATCAGTTACTGGAGGACCTTGTGTTACCTGTATGGCCCACATCAGTTACTGGAGGGCCTTGTGTTTCCTGCTGGAGGGCCTTGTGTTTCCTGTATGGCCCACATCAGTTACTGGAATGCATTGTGTTTCCTGTATGGACCACATCATTTACTGGAGGACCTTGTGTTTCCTGTATGGCCCACATCAGTTACTGGAGGGCCTTGTGTTTCCTGTATGGCCCACATCAGTTACTGGAGGGCCTTGTGTTTCCTGTATGGCCCACATCAGTTACTGGAGGACCTTGTGTTACCTGTATGGCCCACATCAGTTACTGGAGGGCCTTGTGTTTCCTGCTGGAGGGCCTTGTGTTTCCTGTATGGCCCACATCAGTTACTGGAGGGCCTTGTGTTTCCTGTATGGCCCACATCAGTTACTGGAGGGCCTTGTGTTTCCTGTATGGCCCACATCAGTTACTGGAGGGCCTTGTGTTTCCTGTATGGCCCACATCAGTTACTGGAGGACCTTGTGTTTCCTGTATGGCCCACATCAGTTACTGGAGGACCTTGTGTTTCCTGCTGGAGGGCCTTGTGCTTCCTGTATGGCCCACATCAGTTACTGGAGGGCCTTGTGTTTCCTGTATGGCCCACATCAGTTACTGGAGGGCCTTGTGTTTCCTGTATGGCCCACATCAGTTACTGGAGGACCTTGTGTTTCCTGTATGGCCCACAACAGTTACTGGACAAGGAACACCATTAGACCCAACCAAATCATGAGAAAATAAAAAGATCATTACTTGACACATTGGAAAGAATTAACAAAAAAAGTGAGCAAACTAGAATGCTATTTGTTTCTAAACAGAGAGTACACAGTGGCAGAATACCTGACCACCGTGACTCACCCAAAATTAAGGAAAGCTTCGACTATGTACAGACTCAGTCAGCATAGCCTTGCTATTCAGAAAGGCCGCCGTAGGCAGACATGGCTCTCAAGAGAAGACAGGCTATGTGCACACTGCCCACAAAATGGGGTGGAAACTGAGCTGCACTTCCTAACCTCCTGCCCAATGTATGATCATATTAGAGAGACATATTTCCCTCAGATTACACAGACCCAGAAAGAATTAAATAACAAATGTAATTTTGATAAACTCCCAACTAACCGGTGTCTGTATGTAGCCTCGCTACTTTTATAGCCTCGCTACTTTTATTGCCTCGCTACTTTTATAGCCTCGCTACTGTTATTTTTCACTGTCTTTTTACTGTTGTTTTTATTTCCTTACTTACCTATTGTTCACCTAACACCTTTTTTGCACTATTGGTTAGAGCCTGTAAGTAAGCATTTCACTGTAAGTATTCGGCGCACGTGACGAATAAACTTTGAATTGATATCTACTGGGTGAAATACCACAGTGTGCCATCACAGCAGCAAGATTTATGACCTGTTGCCACGAGAAAAGGGCAACCAGTGAAGAACAAACACCATTATAAATACAACCCATATTTATGTTTATTTATTTTATCTTGTGTACTTGAACTATTTCCACATTGTGACAACACTGTATATATATAATATGACATTTGAAATGTCTTTATTCTTTGTGAGTGTAATGTTGACTGTACATTTTTGCTGTTTATTTCACTTTTGTTTATTATCTATTTCACTTGCTATGGCAGTGTAAACATATGTTTCCCAAGCCAATAAAGCCCCTTAAATTGAATTGAATTGAATTAAGAGAGAGAGGTAGAGAGAGATAGAGAGAGAGATAGAGAGATAGAGGGAGAGGGAGAGAGGTAAAGAGGTAGAGAAAGAGAGAGCTCATAACCCTCTCCCAGACCAGATCTCCCTCTTTCCCATTAGCCGTGTGTCCCTCTTCAAACCCTAAACTGATGTAATCATACTTATCCGTCCCATGACTGTGAATGTAACCATATTCTGCATCTTGGGGTCTCACCGCTTTTGAAGTGTGTTCTGCTGGCCTATAAGGACGGATGAAGTCAGAGGGAAACTCACACCTATTCAACAAGTGAGTCTGTCCTTCTTTACATTTCATTTACATTTAAGTCATTTAGCAGGCCTTATCCAGAGGACTTACAAATTGGTGCATTCACCTTATGACATCCAGTGGAAAGCCACACCTATTCAACAGGTGGGGGGGTGAAGTCCTAGGTAGAGATGTCCATTCTTTACATGCTCTTTCCATTGTCCTACTGATCCTATCTTGTCAACTTGACATATATTGTGGACAGACTTCTCCATCCCCATCAACCGAGCAGACTGAGCTATTGGAGCAGTTGACCTTTGCAGAGTTCCAGAGATCTGTGAGTCATGCAGAAGCAAAGGGAGCCTGAAGTGTTGGCCTGCCCACCGTGAAGTCTTAATCAATGAGTGTGTGTGTCTGAATTCTGCATCATGGGAGAAGAAGTTTGGATGCTGTTGAATGGAAAAGGACACACATACAGTAATCCCCCCACCTTTCTGGTGCCCTGCTGTCCTTGATGGACACACATACAGTAATCCCCCCACCTACCCCACCTTTCTGGTGCCCTGCTGTCCTTGATGGACACACATACAGTAATCCCCCACCTACCCCACCTTTCTGGTGCCCTGCTGTCCTTGATGGACACACATACAGTAATCCCCCCACCTCCCCCACCTTTCTGGTGCCCTGCTGTCCTTGATGGACACACATACAGTAATCCCCCACCTACCCCACATTTCTGGTGCCCTGCTGTCCTTGATGGACACACATACAGTAATCCCCCCACCTCCCCCACATTTCTGGTGCCCTGCTGTCCTTGATGGACACACATACAGTAATCCCCCCACCTACCCCACCTTTCTGGTGCCCTGCTGTCCTTGATGGACACACATACAGTAATCCCCCACCTACCCCACCTTTCTGGTGCCCTGCTGTCCTTGATGGACACACATACAGTAATCCCCCACCTACCCCACCTTTCTGGTGCCCTGCTGTCCTTGATGGACACACATACAGTAATCCCCCACCTACCCCACCTTTCTGGTGCCCTGCTGTCCTTGATGGACACACATACAGTAATCCCCCACCTACCCCACCTTTCTGGTGCCCTGCTGTCCTTGATGGACACACATACAGTAATCCCCCACCTACCCCACCTTTCTGGTGCCCTGCTGTCCTTGATGGACACACATACAGTAATCCCCCACCTACCCCACCTTTCTGGTGCCCTGCTGTCCTTGATGGACACACATACAGTAATCCCCCACCTACCCCACCTTTCTGGTGCCCTGCTGTCCTTGATGGACACACATACAGTAATCCCCCACCTCCCCCACCTTTCTGGTGCCCTGCTGTCCTTGATGGACACACATACAGTAATCCCCCACCTACCCCACCTTTCTGGTGCCCTGCTGTCCTTGATGGACACACATACAGTAATCCCCCACCTACCCCACCTTTCTGGTGCCCTGCTGTCCTTGATGGACACACATACAGTAATCCCCCCACCTACCCCACCTTTCTGGTGCCCTGCTGTCCTTGATGGACACACATACAGTAATCCCCCACCTACCCCACCTTTCTGGTGCCCTGCTGTCCTTGATGGACACACATACAGTAATCCCCCACCTCCCCCACCTTTCTGGTGCCCTGCTGTCCTTGATGGACACTCATACAGTAATCCCCCACCTACCCCACCTTTCTGGTGCCCTGCTGTCCTTGATGGACACACATACAGTAATCCCCCACCTACCCCACCTTTCTGGTGCCCTGCTGTCCTTGATGGACACACATACAGTAATCCCCCCACCTACCCCACCTTTCTGGTGCCCTGCTGTCCTTGATGGACACACATACAGTAATCCCCCACCTACCCCACCTTTCAGGTGCCCTGCTGTCCTTGATGGACACACATACAGTAATCCCCCACCTACCCCACCTTTCTGGTGCCCTGCTGTCCTTGATGGACACACATACAGTAATCCCCCACCTACCCCACCTTTCTGGTGCCCTGCTGTCCTTGATGGACACACATACAGTAATCCCCCCCACCTACCCCACCTTTCTGGTGCCCTGCTGTCCTTGATGGACACACATACAGTAATCCCCCACCTACCCCACCTTTCCGGTGCCCTGCTGTCCTTGATGGACACACATACAGTAATCCCCCACCTACCCCACCTTTCTGGTGCCCTGCTGTCCTTGATGGACACACATACAGTAATCCCCCCACCTCCCCACCTTTCCGGTGCCCTGCTGTCCTTGATGGACACACATACAGTAATCCCCCACCTACCCCACCTTTATGGTGCCCTGCTGTCCTTGATGGACACACATACAGTAATCCCCCACCCCCCACCTTTCCGGTGCCCTGCTGTCCTTGATGGACACACATACAGTAATCCCCCACCTACCCCACCTTTCCGGTGCCCTGCTGTCCTTGATGGACACACATACAGTAATCCCCCACCTACCCCACCTTTCCGGTGCCCTGCTGTCCTTGATGGACACACATACAGTAATCCCCCACCTACCCCACCTTTCCGGTGCCCTGCTGTCCTTGATGGACACACATACAGTAATCCCCCCCACCTACCCCACCTTTCCGGTGCCCTGCTGTCCTTGATGGACACACATACAGTAATCCCCCACCTACCCCACCTTTCCGGTGCCCTGCTGTCCTTGATGGACACACATACAGTAATCCCCCACCTACCCCACCTTTCTGGTGCCCTGCTGTCCTTGATGGACACACATACAGTAATCCCCCACCTACCCCACCTTTCTGGTGCCCTGCTGTCCTTGATGGACACACATACAGTAATCCCCCACCTCCCCCACCTTTCTGGTGCCCTGCTGTCCTTGATGGACACACATACAGTAATCCCCCACCTACCCCACCTTTCTGGTGCCCTGCTGTCCTTGATGGACACACATACAGTAATCCCCCACCTCCCCCACCTTTCTGGTGCCCTGCTGTCCTTGATGGACACACATACAGTAATCCCCCACCTCCCCCACCTTTCTGGTGCCCTGCTGTCCTTGATGGACACACATACAGTAATCCCCCACCTCCCCCACCTTTCTGGTGCCCTGCTGTCCTTGATGGACACACATACAGTAATCCCCCACCTACCCCACCTTTCTGGTGCCCTGCTGTCCTTGATGGACACACATACAGTAATCCCCCCACCTACCCCACCTTTCCGGTGCCCTGCTGTCCTTGATGGACACACATACAGTAATCCCCCCACCTACCCCACCTTTCTGGTGCCCTGCTGTCCTTGATGGACACACATACAGTAATCCCCCCACCTCCCCCACCATTCTGGTGCCCTGCTGTCCTTGATGGACACACATACAGTAATCCCCCCACCTACCCCACCTTTCTGGTGCCCTGCTGTCCTTGATGGACACACATACAGTAATCCCCCCACCTACCCCACCTTTCTGGTGCCCTGCTGTCCTTGATGGACACACATACAGTAATCCCCCACCTACCCCACCTTTCTGGTGCCCTGCTGTCCTTGATGGACACACATACAGTAATCCCCCACCTACCCCACCTTTCTGGTGCCCTGCTGTCCTTGATGGACACACATACAGTAATCCCCCACCTACCCCACCTTTCTGGTGCCCTGCTGTCCTTGATGGACACACATACAGTAATCCCCCACCTACCCCACCTTTCTGGTGCCCTGCTGTCCTTGATGGACACACATACAGTAATCCCCCACCTCCCCCTCCTTTCTGGTGCCCTGCTGTCCTTGATGGACACACATACAGTAATCCCCCACCTACCCCACCTTTCCGGTGCCCTGCTGTCCTTGATGGACACACATACAGTAATCCCCCACCTCCCCCACCTTTCTGGTGCCCTGCTGTCCTTGATGGACACTCATACAGTAATCCCCCACCTACCCCACCTTTCTGGTGCCCTGCTGTCCTTGATGGACACACATACAGTAATCCCCCCACCTACCCCACCTTTCTGGTGCCCTGCTGTCCTTGATGGACACACATACAGTAATCCCCCCACCTACCCCACCTTTCTGGTGCCCTGCTGTCCTTGATGGACACACATACAGTAATCCCCCACCTACCCCACCTTTCAGGTGCCCTGCTGTCCTTGATGGACACACATACAGTAATCCCCCACCTACCCCACCTTTCTGGTGCCCTGCTGTCCTTGATGGACACACATACAGTAATCCCCCCACCTACCCCACCTTTCTGGTGCCCTGCTGTCCTTGATGGACACACATACAGTAATCCCCCCACCTACCCCACCTTTCTGGTGCCCTGCTGTCCTTGATGGACACACATACAGTAATCCCCCCACCTACCCCACCTTTCCGGTGCCCTGCTGTCCTTGATGGACACACATACAGTAATCCCCCCACCTACCCCACCTTTCTGGTGCCCTGCTGTCCTTGATGGACACACATACAGTAATCCCCCCACCTCCCCCACCTTTCCGGTACCCTGCTGTCCTTGATGGACACACATACAGTAATCCCCCCACCTACCCCACCTTTATGGTGCCCTGCTGTCCTTGATGGACACACATACAGTAATCCCCCCACCTTTCCGGTGCCCTGCTGTCCTTGATGGACACACATACAGTAATCCCCCCACCTACCCCACCTTTCCGGTGCCCTGCTGTCCTTGATGGACACACATACAGTAATCCCCCCACCTACCCCACCTTTCCGGTGCCCTGCTGTCCTTGATGGACACACATACAGTAATCCCCCCACCTACCCCACCTTTCCGGTGCCCTGCTGTCCTTGATGGACACACATACAGTAATCCCCCCACCTACCCCACCTTTCCGGTGCCCTGCTGTCCTTGATGGACACACATACAGTAATCCCCCCACCTACCCCACCTTTCCGGTGCCCTGCTGTCCTTGATGGACACACATACAGTAATCCCCCCACCTACCCCACCTTTCTGGTGCCCTGCTGTCCTTGATGGACACACATACAGTAATCCCCCCACCTACCCCACCTTTCTGGTGCCCTGCTGTCCTTGATGGACACACATACAGTAATCCCCCCACCTACCCCACCTTTCTGGTGCCCTGCTGTCCTTGATGGACACACATACAGTAATCCCCCCACCTCCCCCACCTTTCTGGTGCCCTGCTGTCCTTGATGGACACACATACAGTAATCCCCCCACCTCCCCCACCTTTCTGGTGCCCTGCTGTCCTTGATGGACACACATACAGTAATCCCCCCACCTACCCCACCTTTCTGGTGCCCTGCTGTCCTTGATGGACACACATACAGTAATCCCCCCACCTCCCCCACCTTTCTGGTGCCCTGCTGTCCTTGATGGACACACATACAGTAATCCCCCACCTCCCCCACCTTTCTGGTGCCCTGCTGTCCTTGATGGACACACATACAGTAATCCCCCACCTCCCCCACCTTTCTGGTGCCCTGCTGTCCTTGATGGACACACATACAGTAATCCCCCACCTCCCCTCCTTTCTGGTGCCCTGCTGTCCTTGATGGACACACATACAGTAATCCCCCCACCTACCCCACCTTTCTGGTGCCCTGCTGTCCTTGATGGACACACATACAGTAATCCCCCCCACCTACCCCACCTTTCTGGTGCCCTGCTGTCCTTGATGGACACACATACAGTAATCCCCCACCTACCCCACCTTTCTGGTGCCCTGCTGTCCTTGATGGACACACATACAGTAATCCCCCACCTACCCCACCTTTCTGGTGCCCTGCTGTCCTTGATGGACACACATACAGTAATCCCCCCACCTCCCCCTCCTTTCTGGTGCCCTGCTGTCCTTGATGGACACACATACAGTAATCCCCCCCACCTACCCCACCTTTCTGGTGCCCTGCTGTCCTTGATGGACACACATACAGTAATCCCCCACCTACCCCACCTTTCTGGTGCCCTGCTGTCCTTGATGGACACACATACAGTAATCCCCCACCTACCCCACCTTTCTGGTGCCCTGCTGTCCTTGATGGACACACATACAGTAATCCCCCACCTACCCCTCCTTTCTGGTGCCCTGCTGTCCTTGATGGACACACACACACACACACACACACACACACACACACACACACACACACACACACCTCTGTGCACGACTAGGAGTCATTCCTGAATCGAGTGTTGTGGATATTTTGTCAGTGCCACGTCCTGTTGTGAGATGTGACAATGTCAATTTGTTGACAAAATGGCCATGGCCTTTTAGGCTCGTGTCCACTCAGAAATCACACATATTTGACCCTGTCAGTCTACACCTCACAACTCTCCCCGCACGTCTGTTGTTGCTAGGTAATGTGTGTTGATGTACAGTAGTGCCGTGGCTGTGTCACCGTCTCCCTGTGTGTGGTGGTGAGTCAGTAATACTTTAGTACTCCCCTGACAGAGATAAGATGGCCCTATCACTACCCTGTCCACTGCCCGGGACCAGGAACAGATGGTGACTGAGTCACAACAGAACTCAGAGAGAACAGGACCAGGAACAGATGGTGACTGAGTCATAACAGAACTCAGAGAGACACACAGAGGGGACATTCTGAGAAATGAACCATTGGAAAGCCTGTCCTTTTGTTTCTGTCTGGGCTATAACAGCCATCCATTAACTCTTATATCATGATCAGAGGCTGGCATTTGTTGGTCGGTAAATGTGTAATTGACAAGTCAAACACCAGATGAATAATGCCTGTTGCCAATGGACCTCAGTGATATATCTGTCTGTCTCACAGGGAACGGGGCTCTGGTGGTCTTATGTTGTGGAGGCATGGGCCCTATTCCTGCTTCTGGTCAGAAAGTCCACTCCAGGCGTCCTGTTGAAACCCCCTGGTAACATGAGCAATAAGACTCTGTCTGGTTAGATGTGTGATGTTAATGCACAGAGTTTTCACATTATCCATCACCCCCACCACCACTACAGAACTGCTGCCAGGATTTCCTCCCAACAGCCTCTTTGATCTCTCCTAGAGAGAGTAGAGATTGAGGCCACACCCCAGAGTGAGGAACACTCCATCAACACACATTACATCTCATTTGTGTGGGAAATAGCTTTCCATGCATGAGAACTCTGAATGTATTGAGACTTTAAAGAGTCCCCATCTCTGTTGGACAGGCTGACACACTGCAACATGACACAATAGATTACAAAGATAGGAAACTGAAGGTAGTACATTTTCCTACAGTATGTATCACGTCTGTATGGCTTTTGGCTAACTAACCAAGTACATCTTGTAGTTGGAAAAGCTCTTTGTGGTTCTGGTGAGGTTTGTTTTTGCTGATGGAGCCAGGGTGAGTGTGTGGTGCTATTTCTGTCTTGTATAGGGCAGGACCTAAGGGACTTGCAGGTGGGCGTGCGTTCCTCTGCTATTGTCTACCAGGGTAGTAGGCACAGTCTCATCAGCAGTACCTGCAAATGAGCCTGTCACACCGCTGTCAACATTACACACAGGCATGTGCACATGGATAAGCATGGACACACGCACATTCACACACAAACACACACACAAAACACAAACACTGATTTATATTGTTGTACAGTACTAAACCATAGACCGCTTTAAAGCTTTAATCAACAAAACAACTGCCTGTTCCAGACAGAGGGAGAGATGATGGGAGAGAAGGAGGGAGAGATGAAGGGAGAGATTATGGGAGAGATGGATGGAGAGATGAAGGGAGAGGTGGAGGGAGAGATGATGGGAGAGATGGAGGGAGAGATGATGGGAGAGATGGGAGAGGTGGAGGGTGAAATGAAGGGAGAGGTGGAGGGAGAGATGATGGGAGAGATGGAGGGAGAGATGAAGTGAGAGATGGAGGGAGAGATGAAGGGAGAGGTGGAGGGAGAGATGAAGGGAGAGGTGGAGGGAGAGAGAGGGAGAGAAAAATGAAGAGAAGAACTAATGGAGGCTGTACAAGGCAGAAAGGGGGGGGGTATGGGGGATGGGTGTACAGTTGTAGGATTTACATTTGATCAAATCAAGTCAAATCAAATTTATTTATATAGCCCTTCGTACATCAGCTGATATCTCAAAGTGCTGTACAGAAACCCAGCCTAAAACCCCAAACAGCAAGCAATGCAGGTGTAGAAGCACGGTGGCTAGGAAAAACTCCCTAGAAAGGCCAAAACCTAGGAAGAAACCTAGAGAGGAACCAGGCTATGTGGGGTGGCCAGTCCTCTTCTGGCTGTGCCGGGTGGAGATTATAACAGAACATGGCCAAGATGTTCAAATGTTCATAAATGACCAGCATGGTCGAATAATAACAAGGCAGAACAGTTGAAACTGGAGCAGCAGCACAGTCAGGTGGACCGGGGACAGCAAGGAGTCATGCACACATGACTGTAAGTCGCTTTGGATAAAAGGGTCAGCTAAATGGCATATATTATTATATTATTATTATTATTATATTATCATGTCAGGTAGTCCTGGGGCACGGTCCTAGGGCTCAGGTCCTCCGAGAGAGAGAAAGAAAGAGAGAATTAGAGAGAGCATATGTGGGGTGGCCCGTCCTCTTCTGGCTGTGCCGGGTGGAGATTATAACAGAACATGGCCAAGATGTTCAAATGTTCATAAATGACCAGCATGGTCGAATAATATTAAGGCAGAACAGTTGAGGGAGAAATTTCCTGCAACGCTGTAAATGTTAAACTTGTAATGTGCTTGGGATTTAAAAAGGCTTCTGAAGATGGACATTTTGGACTTGATTTTCGGTTACGAAAACATCAACCCCTACAAAAATGTCCATTCATTATAATCCACAAAATAATTCACATTTCCTGTTGCTGCAGGATTATTTTCCTGCTGTAGCAAACTGGCTCAAATGAAGATCCTATATATGTACTCAACAGAGGAGAGAAGACGGGACTCTTCCTCAGGGGGCTTTAAGTGGTGTGATGTGGTGTCCATGGCTGCTGCCTGATCATTAATGTTTCTCTGTGGGTTTAGTTTGAGGGACAGATGATATAAACAGACAGGCAATGAATGAAAAAACATGATGTTCGATCCTCAGTAATGGGACAAATCAAATCTGCAAGTACGACCAGATGCCTTAAACAAACATCCACTGCTTTCTCTTCCTTCCTGTTGGATCTGTTGTCCTCTGTCTGGCCTAGTGTTTTTATTATCCTGGTTTATATGGTTCTTGTCCTCAATGACACCCCATTCCCTATATAGTGCACTGCTTTTGACCATGGTCCATAGGGCTCTAGTCAAATGTAGTGCTCTTTGCAGAGGATAGGATGTCATTTAAGTGCAGAGACATGGTAGACTCATTAGGGCAACAATAAATAATGGGGATCTCTTTACTCAGGTCATTGACTTGATGATGAGTCCTGATTGTTCAATCCAGTTACTGGCCTCCCCACCCAAGTTTCCGTCATTACCTACAATACCTTTCTGTTCTGTTCTGTCTCTATTTCGCTCTCTCTCTCTTCCCCTCCCTCTCCTCCAAACCTTATTTATGTGAGTTAATACTGTTGTACTGTCTGTCTATGGCAGGGTTCCCTAACAGGCAGCCCACAGGGGATTGTATTTGGCCCGCAAGTTTTTATTGATTTATTTTGGACATAAAAGACTGTAAAAACACCAGAAAATCATCTCAAAATGTTCATTTTGGAAATATGTTCCAAGGTCTTCTCACACATAATAGAGAGATAAACACTGAGTGGACAAAACATTAGGAACACCTTCCTAATATTGAGTTGCACCCCCTTTTGCCCTCAGAACAGCCTCAATTCATCGGGGAATGGACTTCACAAGGTGTCGAAAGCATTCCACAGGGATGCTGGCCCATGTTGACTCCAATGCTTCCCACAGTTGTGTCAAGTTGGCTGGATGTCCTTGATACACACAGGAAACGGTTGAGCATGAAACACCCAGCAGCGTTGCAGTTCTTGACACACTGTAACCGGTGCATGAGACATCTACTACCATACCCCATTCAAAGGCACTTCAATCTTTTGTCTTGCCCAGTCACACTCTGAATGGCACAAATACACAATCCATGGCGCAATGGTCTCAAGGCTTAAAAATCCTTCTTTAACCTGTCTGCTCCCCTTCATCTACACTGATTGAAGTGGATTTAACAAGTGACATCAATAAGGGATCGTAGTTTTCACCTGGATTCACCTGGTCAGTCTATGTCATGGAAAGAGCAGGTGTTCCTAATGTTTTGTACACTCAGTGTATGCGATCGTACACAAAATTTGAAATGATGATGTTTTAGTCAAATGTTATATCCGTTTGGAATTCTTGTGTTCAATTTACAGTCTACAAATGATCAGTGATTATGTTCCGGACCCAAAGACCATCCGCTCAGGGAAAAACGTACCGCGGCTGAGGCGAGTTGATGGTCCCTGGTGTTACAAATGTCATCTTCGCTACTTTCAATGAAATATTTCTGCTGAGAGCCACTGAGGTCACAGACGTATTCAACACTGAAAAACAAAGTGCTTGAAAATGTATTACCCGCGTGTGCCTTGAATAACCTTGGCTGGGAGCGCTTCAGGACATAGTTTTGAGAATACATCATTGAGTTATGGGAGTACCGACACACACACACACACACACACACACACACACACACACACACACACACACACACACACACACACACACACACACACACACACACACACACACACACACACACACACACACACACACACACACACACACACACACACACACACACACACACACACATTTTTTTCATATTTCCTATAAAGCCTTCCACCATGTTCTAAGTGTTTATGGTAATATAAAGTGTTACTAAATAAACAAACCATAAATTAAGGTTTGATTGACACTCAGCCTGTTTGCACAATGCCTTTCACTGAGTAATGATATCAACATGCTGGTCGGTTGCAGTGCTTCAGTGCTTGATATTAATCCATTCACGTACTGCAAACACATTCTACACACTAACAAACAAATATCATAGGGGTAGTGGGGCTATACTATCTGTTGTCCCTCGTGGTCCTCATTCCAGAGCTTTGGAATCTCTCCCCCACCCCTACCCCCCTACACTCTATTCTTTTGATGCATATCCTAAAATGGAATGGTTCATGGTTGGGTTTGTGTGTGGGGTTAGGGGGTGTGGGTGAGGGGGTGTGGGGTGTTGGGGTGAGGGGCAGCTGTTAGCCTCAGGGCGTGGATCAGAGGGGGTGTATATATAGCCTATACCTTGGTGGGGTGTGTGGATCACCCTGTGTGGATGCTACTCTCTCCTCCGTTCCTTGGTTCTGTCCTTACCTCTCTTACCTGGACCTAAACATGGCTTACAGACTCTCAGGTAAATAATTATGATAGATGATTTTATTCCATTACTGATACCTAGTGCTGGAATAGTGGTGGTGGTTTGGGGAGATTTTCTCAAGTCCGGTCAGAGACTGACTGGTCGGTTGTGGGAAGTTCCTCTTGGGTCTCGGTTAGAAACATGGGTTTGTTTAGTGGGTCAGAATTGAAAACATTTTGGGAACCTGGAGTACTTTATCTGATTATTGATTTTATTTTTTTGGTGGAAAGAAAACGAAGGTCTTGTGACACAACAGAGGGAGCAGAAAGGTCCATAGAGGTAGAAAACGAAGGTCTTGTGACACAACAGAGGGAGCAGAAAGGTCCATAGAGGTAGAAAACGAAGGTCTTGTGACACAACAGAGGGAGCAGAAAGGTCCATAGAGGTAGAAAGAAGTTGAACATGTTTTTGGGGAGAAAAGGTATAGTTTGACCTTTTTTAAGGCAATGCCATTTACAGCAGGATTAATGTACTTGGGGGAAGTTAAGTCCTTGGGACAGCATCATTTTGGCTGTCAGTAGATCATCAAAGAGGTTTCGTTTAATATTCATTGGTATATGATGAGTCAGACAGAGTTATCACATGGTAGATACTAACAGTTGATCTGCCTGACCTCCATACCTCTCTCTTTGGGAGCCGTTTGGCTTTGATCTGCCATCGGTGAGAGATGAGAGCCAGGCTCCCTGGCACCATCCTGGTTCACCACTCAGTGTGCTCTTACTCTTACTCTTTCCACTGTAGAGAGCTTCCCTCCCCAGGGACCAAAGTGGTATACTCCAACCCCTCCTACAGAGCGCTGGTGCATACCAGAGCTGTTTCTGCGGGGGGTGCTATGTGATTGGCGGTAGCTGAAGGGCTTAGCGTTTAATTACTCTGCCCTTTTATTAGGAATCTAGACCCATAATGGTCACGGTGGCACAGTGGCACCCACAGTGTCCTCAAAAGTCACTCCTCTGAGTTAGTGGGCCTAGATCAAATCAAATCAAACATTTATTTGTCACTTGCTGAATACAACAGGTGTAGACCTGATTGTGAAATGTTTACTTATGAGCCCTTTCCCAACAATGCAGAGTTAAAAAGTAAGAACAATGAGCTCAATAAAAAAGGAAATAGTAACCCAATAAAATAACAACAACGAGGCTTTATACAAGGAGTACCGGTACGTCAATGTACACGGATATGTGGTAGTTGAGGTAATTAAGGTCATATGTACATAGGGGTAAAAGTGACTAGGCAATCATGATAGATAATAAACAAAGTAGCAGCAGCGTATGTGAAGAGAGTGAAAGAGTGTGAAACTGTGTCTGTGTGTGAGTGTGGCATCAATATGCATGTGTGTGTGTGTGAGAGCATATGTGTGTGTGTGTGTGTGTGTAAGTGTCAGTGTAGTATGTGTGTGTGTGTGTGTGTGTGTGTGTGTGTGTGTGTGTGTGTGTGTGTGTGTAAGTGTCAGTGTAGTATGTGTGTGTGTGTGTCAGTGTGTATGTGTGTGTGTGTAAGTGTCAGTGTGTATGTGTGTGTGTGTGTGTGTGTGTGTGTGTGTGTGTGTGTGTGTGTGTGTGTGTGTGTGTGTGTGTGTGTGTGTGTGTGTGTGTGTGTGTGTGTGTGTGTGTGTGTGTGTGTGTGTGTGTGTGTGTGTGTGTGTGTGTGTGTGTGTGTAAGTGTCAGTGTAGTATGTGTGTGTGTGTGTGTGTGTGTGTGTGTAGTGTGTGTGTGTGTGTGTGTGTGTGTGTGTGTGTGTGTGTGTGTGTGTGTGTGTGTGTGTGTGTGTGTGTGTGTGTGTGTGTGTGTGTGTGTGTGTGTGTGTGTGTGTGTGTGTGTGTGTGTGTTTGTGTCAGTGTAGTATGTGTTTAAGAGTCAGTGTGTGTGTGTGTGTGTGTGTGTGTGTGTGTGTGTGTGTGTGTGTGTGTGTGTGTGTGTGTGTGTGTGTGTGTGTGTGTGTGTGTGTGTGTGTGTCTGTGTGTGTGTAAGTGTCAGTGTAGTATGTGTGTGTGTGTGTGTGTGTTTAAGTGTCAGTGTAGTATGTGTGTGTGTGTGTTTAAGTGTCAGTGTAGTATGTGTGTGTGTGTATGAGTGTGTGTGTGAGTGTGTGTGTGTCAGTGTATGAGAGTGTGTGTGAGTGTGTGTGTGTGTGTGTGTGTGTGTGTGTGTGTGTGTGTGTGTGTGTGTGTGTGTGTGTGTGTGTTTGTGTCAGTGTAGTATGTGTGAGTGTGTGTTTAAGTGTCAGTGTGGTATGTGTGAGTGTGTGTGTGTGTGTTTAAGTGTCAGTGTAGTATGTGTGAGTGTGTGTGTGTGTGTGTGTGTGTGTAGTGTGTGTGTGTGTGTGTGTGTTTGTGTCAGTGTGTGTGTGTGTGTGTGTGTGTGTGTGTAAGTGTCAGTGTAGTATGTGTGAGTGTGTGTGTGTGTGTGTGTGTTTAAGTGTCAGTGTAGTATGTGTGAGTGTGTGTGTGTGTGAGTGTCAGTGTAGTGTGTGTGTGTGTGTGTGTGTGTGTGTGTGTGTGTGTGTGTGTGTGTGTTAGTGTAGTATGTGTGAGTGTGTGTTTAAGTGTCAGTGTAGTATGTGTGTGAGTGTGTGTGTGTGTGTGTGTAAGTGTTAGTGTAGTATGTGTGTGAGTGTGTGAGTGTGTGTGTGTGTGTTTAAGTGTCAGTGTAGTATGTGTGTGTGTGTGTGTGTGTGTGTGTGTGTGTGTGTGTGTGTGTTTAAGTGTCAGTGTAGTATGTGTGTGAGTGTGTGTGTGTTTAAGTTTCAGTGTCGTGTGTGTGTGTGTGTGTGTGTGTTTAAGTGTCAGTGCAGTATGTGTGAGTGTGTGTTTAAGTGTCAGTGTAGTATGTGTGTGAGTGTGTGTGTTTAAGTGTCAGTGTAGTGTGTGTGTGTGTGTGTGTGTAAGTGTTAGTGTAGTATGTGTGTGAGTGTGTGAGTGTGTGTGTGTGTGTTTAAGTGTCAGTGTAGTATGTGTGTGTGTGTGTGTGTGTGTTTAAGTGTCAGTGTAGTGTGTGTGTGTGTGTGTGTTTAAGTTTCAGTGTCGTGTGTGTGTGTGTGTGTGTGTGTGTGTGTGTGTGTGTGTGTGTGTGTGTGTGTGTGTGTGTGTGTGTGTGTGTGTGTGTGTGTGTGTGTGTGTGTGTGTGTGTGTTTAAGTGTCAGTGTAGTATGTGTGTGTGTGTTTAAGTGTCAGTGTAGTATGTGTGTGAGTGTGTGTGTGTGTGTGTAAGTGTCAGTGTAGTGTGTGTGTTTAAGTGTCAGTGTAGTATGTGTGAGTGTGTGGGTGAAGTCCAGTGAATGTGCATAGAGCCAGTGCAAAAAAGGGGGTCAATGCAAATAGATGGGTGGCCATTTGATGAACTGTTCAGGAGTCTTATGGCTTGTGGGTAGTAGCTGTTCCGGAGCCTTTCGGTCCTACTTGGCACTCCAGTACCATTTGCTGTGCGGTAGCAGAGAGAACAGTCTCTAACTTGGGTGGCTGGAGTCTGACCATTTTTAGGGCCTTCCTCTGACACCACCTGGTATAGAGGTCCTGGATGGCAGGAAGCTCGACCCCAGTGATGTCCCTGAAACAAGTGCACAGTGCTTATACACTCAGAATGGAATGCATGGTTTACTCAGTTTTAGATGGATTCAGGCTTCTGAGACTGTGATACCTTGCTACCCTACTCCCCATAATCAAGCCACTGATCCAATCCTGCAAGTTAGATTCTGTTGGACTGATCCTGGCTGGCTCGTACCACTGAGATAAGAATGGGGATGACTCACCGGTGACTCAGCATAGGGGCTTAAGCCGGGCTGCCTCTTTTATCCCTCTGGCACAGCTGAAGACAAGCCTGTCTCTTTCCCCTGTTCCACCCACCCATCCATCCTCACTAGACACTACAGCTGGGAGAGAGCACATACCACAGTGTCTGTAACTCATCCCGTTCAGTTCACCACACACATCCCCAGACACCTCGAAGAGCACCAATTGGCGTTCGTAAATATTTGCAGTGTTCCCATGGCTACCAGGATATAATGTGTTAGTATTTCCCTCCATCACACTCATTTTATTCAACTGGATTAAGATACTTGAGAACTTCACAATAATATCTCATCTGTTGTGTCTCATAAATCACAGATATTTTTGCTCTGGCTCCCAAACGGCTAACCCCAGCATAGAGATCCAGTTTGATTGACCTTTGGTAGTTTTGGCGTAATTTAGATGACCCAGATGACACATAAGTAAAAGGCTGAAAGTTCATAGTTCATTCCAGGGAGACCCAAGAGTACAAACATATAAACACACCCATCTCTTCCAGGGAACAGCTAGGTCTCTGCCCGTTGTGATGGGAATGTTGGTATGTTGATGAGAGGAGCAGGGGGACTTTTTTGTTTACACTAATAGCCAATGGAGTTGGTTGGATGGGGTGTGTTGTAGTGAGTGAGTCAGGCACTCTAAAAATATGGCCTAAACTTTCCAGCAAAGCCCCCCGTGGGGCCGAGTCCGACATGGAGTGATGACTACATGCTAAAGCTCTGTTCAGGACAGGCAGACATCGGTGTGCCACTTCCCTCAGCTGTTTGGCATGCCGGTGCTAAGCCCCTCACCTGGCTGGTTCTGATTAGAGGACAGAACACATGCTGGGATGCCAGCTTGAATATATCTTCCTTTTAGCTTGGATGTTGGATTATGGAAAGGGGGGGACTTTTGGAATGACTCAGGGCAGGGTTGCAGATAGCTGAGGATCATGGTAGTCTAATAATATGATGAATAAGTCATGTAGGTATTACTTTCTCTTAAGACCCACATGGACCATATTGAGATCTAGGGCTCTATTCAATCCGTATCGCAGAAGTCGGTAGTGGTTTACTCAATCAAAAGGTAACCTACACTGCCTCCCTGTGGTGACTCTGAGACATCACATCCAGCTGAACCAGAGCCTTGACAGTTCACGTGCTTCCAGTCAATTCATCTCCAATGGCGTTTATTTACTTGTCAATCAATGAATTTGACAAGTTAATCATGTACACGTGACTCGATCCCCAATAGTAAATGTGATTGTTGTGTGTGTTGGTACAGGGCCCAGGAGCTACGCTACTTCCACCATGACTGAACGCTTCGACTGTTACTATTGCCGTGACAACCTGCATGGGAAGAAGTACATAAAGAAAGATGAGAAGCACGTGTGTACAAAGTGCTTCGACAAGCTCTGCGCCAACACCTGCGCAGAATGCCGTCGCCCCATTGGGGCTGATGCCAAGGTAGGTATTGTGTGTGTGTGCGTGTAGGAGTGTCCGTGTGTGTAGGATTGTCCGTGTGTGTGTGTGTGTGTGTGTGTGTGTGTGTGTGTGTGTGTGTGTGTGTGTGTGTGTGTGTGTGTGTAGGAGTGTCCGTGTGTGTGTAGGAGTGTCCGTGTGTGTGTGTGTGTGTGTGTGTGTGTGTCCGTGTGAGTGTGTGTGTGTGTAGGAGTGTCCGTGTGTGTGTGTGTGTGTGTGTGTGTGTGTGTGTGTGTGTGTGTGTGTGTGTGTGTGTGTGTGTGTGTGTGTGTGTGTGTGTGTGTGTGTGTGTGTAGGAGTGTAGGAGTGTCCGTGTGAGTGTGCGTGTTTGTGTTCAGTAGGCTGACTGGCTTCAGTTCATATGTCCAGATTAAGACTAGTGTTTCATATCTGTTCTTCCTCAATGAGCAGCAGATCCACAACATAACAGTCAACATTCAGTCACGGACACTTGTCTGATAAACACTATCATTACTGACTAAACCCCGTAGGATTGTGTCACCTTGGCTGTAGTCTGCCTGTATTGGCTGTAGTCTTTTTGTATTGGCTGTAGTCTGCCTGTATTGGCTGTAGTCTGCCTGTATTGGCTGTAGTCTGCCTGTATTGGCTGTAGTCTTTTTGTATTGGCTGTAGTCTGCCTGTATTGGCTGTAGTCTGCCTGTATTGGCTGTAGTCTGCCTGTATTGGCTGTAGTCTGCCTGTATTGGCTGTAGTCTGCCTGTATTGGCTGTAGTCTGCCTCTATTGGCTGTAGTCTGCCTGTATTGGCTGTAGTCTGCCTGTATTGGCTGTAGTCTGCCTGTATTGGCTGTAGTCTGCTTGTATTGGCTGTAGTCTGCCTGTATTGGTTGTAGTCTGCCTGTATTGGCTGTAGTCTGCCTGTATTGGCTGTCAGTCCTTCATGCTACACTGCACTCAAATTCACTTCATCTCCACTGCTAATAATTCTTTCCAGATGGACATACTCTGTTTTCTGGCAAACTCCTCTGAATACCGTAGCCTACAATTGATAGGGAAATGAGCCTCAGTTTAATGAGGTGTGTATGAAGCCTGTGTGTATTAATGTATCTTACTCTTGACCTTCTCCCCTCCTTCCTGTCCAGGAGCTGAACCATAAGAACCGCCACTGGCACGAGGACTGCTTCCGCTGTGCCAAGTGCTACAAGCCCCTGGCCAACGAGCCCTTCAGCGCCAGGGATGACGGCAAGATCATGTGTGGCAAGTGTGGCTCCCGCGAGGATGGCAACCGGTGCCAGGCCTGCTACAAGGTGGTCATGCCAGGTGGGCTTAACCATAACCACAATGCACTTCTTCATCTTTTCTTTAAAGTGACCTAGCACTGTGCACGTGGCTGCTGTTAACGTTTTCAATGTTGACATTTTCAATTCCCACATTATGAAACAGGGTTTTTTATTCTATTCTTCTGTATCTTGGATTGCCAGGCACACAGAACGTGGAGTATAAGAAGAAGGTGTGGCATGAGGAATGCTTCACCTGCTTTGAGTGCAAGCAGCCAATCCGCTCACAGAGCTTCCTGAACAAGGGCGATGACATCTACTGCGGCCCGTGCCACGACAAGAAGTTTGCCAAGAAATGCTTCCACTGCAAGCAGGTGAATAACTAAATGTTCCCCTTCACACACCCAAATACAGATTTTATTAGATAGAACATTTTGCTCCATTTTATCCTATCATGTTATTTCATGTTAGGGACAGATAGAAATGTACAGGGGGGCTGCAGACAATGATCAGCCAGGGGGAAAATCACATTTTAAACCTTTTGATGCAATATTCATTATTGTATCAAATATATGCAACACATTTTCCACCAACAGGTTTCTGTGCCAATACCCCATACACCCAATAAACAAAGTATACCGACTTCAAGCATTTCAATGTCATGGTTTTCAACACCACAATAAATAGACTGTGTCAACAAACAGAAAATGCATCCCTCCCTACATTGTAGGCTTCCCCAGTATCAAAGGCTTGAATCTCAGAATGTCATTAAACTTCTTGTAACAGACGTCCCTTTCCTTTCACCAATTGGCCGCTGCACAGTTTGAATTGATCGATTGATCTGATTTGTCAGTTAATAAAATACATATATACACAAACATGTTAATAGTGGCCAGGATTGCACAGTAAAGTCAGGGACCTATTTCCATTGTGGTCCCTATATTTGACATAAATACATATATAATTAGAGATACAGACGAAAAAGTGCTTAACCTCCAGATGATTATGAGGGAGTTTAAGTTCAATTCTTACAAGCTTGTTTGGCTGGTAGCCTGTTCTTTATTCTTGGTCTATATCTTTAGATGTTTGGGGCTGCTGGTGAACCATGATGTGCAGACAGAATCAAAGTGACACTGGACTCGCGCACTTGCCAGAGTCTTTAGGGTGTCTATAGCTAGGTTTCCATCCGATTGTAGACAGATTAATGTGAATATTCTAAAATCTTCATAAAAACAATATGCCATTTCAGTTTCCTTTAGGAATATTTGGCACCGGACAACATGACAGGGAAGATTTTAATTTACTGGACATCTATCTGCATTCAGATCTGACCTGGCGCAGTCAGCGCCATCAATAAACATCAAGAAACATCAATAAACATCAAGAAACATTTGTTAGCCAAATGAAAACCAATTACAGAAGCACTATTTCTTGTGTTTCGATGTGTAGCATATGCAAAACTTTAAAGATTGTTTTTTTGGGGGGGGGGCTTCTTTTCCGAAAACAATAATTGTCCACCTCACGGTTCAGCCGTCAGAGATTTGCACACTAAATGCATCAGGACATTGCATGCAAAGGCCTATAGGTTTAGGTGTCCACGGTTTGATATTAATATTATATACCCCAGAGAGAGATATGCCAGCAGCATGCTACGACAACATGCTTTTCTTTGCCTGCTCTACAGATTTTGACGTACAGGAGGATAATTCGTACATATTCAATCTGAATATTTGGTATAAAGATAAGCATTATATTGTTAGATTATAGGAGTAACTCTGGTAGGCCTGAAACGGTCTTCCTCACCTCAATTTCAAATGAACAATTTCAACTGTAAATAAATACAATTGACAACCCTCCCCTATTTTGGACCACTACTCCTTCCTTCCAATGCATTTCAATCTGTCCCTTATGACAGTGTAATTACAGTATACCTAATTATAGTATTCATAAGGTACAAGTTAAAGGAAATGCTTTCTGTTATTATTCATAGAGAATAAGTCTGTCTTCCAATAGAACTAACATGGTGTTTCTCTCCCCTCAGCCCATCACTTCAGGTGGTATAAGCTACCAAGATCAGCCATGGCACTCTGAGTGCTTTGTGTGTCGTACCTGCCGTAAGAACCTGGCCGGAACCCGCTTCACCTCCCACGAGGAGCACGTCTACTGTGTGGACTGCTACAAGACCTCCGTTGCCAAGCAGTGCAACGGCTGCAAGAACCCCATCACAGGTCAGTCACCCACACACATAGTTTACATGAACATGTATGCCTGATATTGCATGGACAGATGCTGTTTTTATAAAGGATTTAATTACATGATATTCTGTTTTGGTGACATTATATTTTGACTAAGCAGCACTGGTCATCATATATCTGTCCCATTACTATGCTGACTGCTCCACATACCATCTCCCATAATACAGGGTTTGGCCATGGGACCAACGTGGTGAACTACGAGGGTCACTCCTGGCATGAGTACTGCTTCAACTGCAAGAAATGCTCCCTCTCCCTGGCCAACAAGCGCTTTGTCATCAACGGAGAGAACATCTACTGCCCTGACTGTGCTAAGAAGCTGTGAGCACAGCCAGCCAGGAGGCCCAAAAAGTTCTGTCATTCATGTTGAGGTGTTTTGACAGGGTCAGGAACATAAATTAGTGCCAACTAAAGTTGAGAGGTCAATCCAAGGGTTAAAACTAGAGAAAGGTCAATTACCTGAGTGAATTTGAACAGCAGCCAAATAGGAATCTTGTTCCAGTGTTTTGTCATTGTTGAATACTAACACACGTCAACTGGTTTGCTTTTGTGAGCCTTCGATATGCAATACTAACAAGCTTGAACACTGCATAGCCATATTAGGGAATGCTATTTTCACTGCCTTACTGGAACACTGCTTTGATAATACTAATATGGCAATTACATGTTACAACGCTTCACATTGCTTCTTGAATTATATACTAGCTTCACTAAATAAAATCGGTCACGGCCCCTCTGAAGTGATGTTTGCAGAGTTACTTACGTATGAGGGTTTCACATAACGAACGCTTCTTGTAATAATCAGTATGGACAAACTAGGTCTTCTGTAGGTATCAAGTGGTGTTATGAGATGGGAATCTAATCATGTACTCATACTGTAACTTTCTGACGTGGAGGGAAAGTTCGGGATGTGAATGCACATTATGATGGGTCAATAAAGGCAAGCAATAAAATTGAGTATTTTCACCTGCTAGACAGAAATAACAAAAACGCCTACTTTTATTTAGCAAAACTTTATTTTAACAGTTCATATCTTCTCAGAACACTTTAGATATATTTACAAATATAATTTGTGGACATGGCTTGGGTTAGGGTCTGAAAAAGCTATTGATATTCATATTGTAGCCCTGGTCGGTTAGAATGATTGTCATGGCCGACGTAAGGACACGTGACACATTTGATTAGTTATTAATTACTATAAAATAAAAATACAGCCTATTCTCAATCTAAGGCATCCTACTCTACCGTCATAGCCACTGAATCATGAGATCAATTAAGAACAGTTAGCTCTGTATTCAGGCCCACAGATGCAGAAAGGGATGGGAATTAAAAAACATAACAGGACCTGGAACATTTCTAGTATTAAAGCAGCAACTGTCCTGTATTGGTCCGATCTACAGTATCCATGACTGGATGTGCCAGCGCCACTGCCATTAGCTAAGCACATGTAGACCTGACCAAGGAACAAGCGTTTCATATTGAATAAGTCTACAGCAATCCCCTGCACTTTGAAAAGATAAACGGTTAGTCAAGTCAAGGAGGGTAGATCATTAAAAGCCTGGATGGGAGGAGACCGGAGAGGAGAGAGAAAACTTTCTTTCCAGAATACCACACACACACACACACACCTCTCGAACATGACTATACAGTAAAGTTACTTCTTGGTGACAAGTCAACCCCGTGTAATTCATTTTAGAAAGCTTGTCAACCCTTTCAAGAAGTGGAAAACCTCCCACAGTGCAAAGTGTCTTATGTTGTGATGAATAATAAAACTGGTTGCACATGAAAACAAAAAAAGGTTTCTCCTCAAAAAGAGAAGCATGTTAAATGCTTAAGGGCTTGTTTGTTTAGTTAAAGTTACATTCTCAAAGCTAAGCTCATGGGTCTAAGTCCAGACATAAGGTATGTCAAATATAAAGCTATTTCAGAGAAACCTTATGGTTTATTAAATGTGACAGTCAACAGATTTATTATGAAGCAAAAAAAACAAAGGTCCCCAAACCTCTCCGTTTGGACGATTCAAGCATTAGGGAATTCAAGCTTCTCGACACAGATTTGAAAGAACCCATAAACGAGACAAGAACAAGACTGACCAAATCGCATTTGCTCCCATCTCCATCATTTAGCGGTAGATTCACTCCGTCACACTGCTGCTATACAGAGAAGCGTGTGGCGCAGTAGTCAGAGTTCATGCTAACCTTCAGACACCATATGACTGCAAACTTTCACACTGTGATAAAGCACTGAAACATTTCCACCCCTCAGTCCACCCCTGTCGGAGACCAAGGCGATTGTTAGAGGTGGTTGGGGGATGAAAGTCAGAACTTCACAAAATGCCCTCAATCAAGGTGCACAGACATCTTCCCTCTACAGTATGAGGATCCCCTGCCCTAGGCTCAGAGTACTGGAGAACAGGAGGGTTTCCTGTAGCCTCCTGGGTAACACCAACCCTTAGTCCCTATCCCTTGGCACTTTGTAAGCATTTGACAGGTATAAGCAATATAATAGCTTAACCTCGTGGAATCGTTACCATATTGCTTACACCAATCCAATCTACTAAAGTGCCTAGAGGGCAGGAGACAGGGCTTAATTTAGAACAGATCATAGGGTAACAGCACTGACTACCCTGGCAAAGGGCACGAGTCTAATAGAACAAACATTTAAATAAAGTAACATCCATTCGCAGTACCCCACCCACAGAAGCATTGGCCCAATACTGATTACATACATAATACAATAACACTTAAATATGAGGAAATATATTTTCGTATATTGTATATAAACAGACGGCCAAATTATGACAAATAATTGAAACACTTTTTTTTACCAGGAGAAGTAACATAGAAGCTTAGTGGAGAAGCACTGGAATTTGTATGGAACGAGATAGACAGACAGCGAATGTAGGAAACACTCCATACATCTACAGCCAGGTCAAAACTGTGTTTTAGCCCTAGAAAAAGGAACTTTGGGCATCGTGAGAGAAAACTTCCAACCATTCAAGTTAGTTTCTGGACTAGTACACCCCTTAGAGAAGAGTGACGTAAAGTGAAACTCATGGACCTCGTCTGACTGCAATTAACCAACATACACATTAATCCACTACGGGCTATAGCCATTCATATGGTAAGTGTATAAATTCATGCAGTCATTGCTGGGGGTCATGTTATACCTCAGCGCTCAGGATGCAATTAAATTCAGAATTGATATGAGTTAGTTAAACATTAAGTCTACATACATGTAAAAACATAACATGTCAAGATCTGAGGACATAAACCTAAAGACCAGGAACCGAAAGTTAACAGCAACAGTTCACAAATATTTACTAAATCACCAGCTTGTCAAATTCCTACATCCTTCAGTTTGTAAATTTGAAATAGTAGGCAACCACCCTCAGCAGTGCCGGAAGAATCCGGTTTTCAGGGGAAAAGCTGAGAAGAGGCGAAGTTTGAAAGCCGTATGCTTCCGGTTTCTTCCGACCCCACTCAGGCATTTATTTTATGCCTGCTACCATAGGTTAGTAGGCAACAGTCATTTCATAAAACCATTTGTTTGATTCATAGATCTGAGTGCCCCCTAGTGGCCATAAGGAGAAGAGCAGGAGTGAGCAGGGGTAAACCATGGGAGAATAGGACCTGGAGAGTTTAAAGGAGAGCAAGGACAAATCCAGAATTCTAGGTCGGATTACAATTTGGTTAGGATGGGATTAGAGTTACATAGTGCCGCTTCTGGTTTGGGAACCGGTAAGTCATAACACACGTGTAAATACTCCCTTATCCACTGGAGATACTTAGGGCTCATGTAGGCAGACCCTGAGAGACTACAATACCCAGGTTCCCCAGCCCACCAATCAGTACTAGAGTTTCCTGACTCACTCATGACACGAGAAGTAATGAACTCATAGCAATCATAGAGCAAAGTGTTATGTACATAAATCCTGGAATATTCTCAAACCAGCAATTACATTTAACGAAGACAACAAAATTAATAAATTACGTTGCACACCCTGCACAACACTTAAAAAACAACAGTATGAACAAAACAACATTTAAAAAATAACCAAGTGTCAACTGTTATAGGTATGGGAGGATGAGAGCCCTTGAAGTGAGCACATTGAAGGAGGAATAGAGATTTTCCCCTGAAGCTTTGTTTCTCTTTTTAGATTTTCTTTTCATGTGGTGGGGGTGCAAATTTAGCGTTCTGGAGTCCCTGTCCCCCCCTCAACCCCTGTGCTCTTCCTCTGGCTGAGGGCGGGTGTGTACGTGTGGAGGGGGTAAGGGGTCTGGAGCTCAGCTGGACAAGAACTCTGGAAGTGCAATATTCACAGGCCTCCGAAGGGAGAGCTGCAGCCTCACATCTCTAGAGAGAGAAAGACACAAAGAGAACAAGTGTCAATATTTGACATCCACAAAGCAATTCACTTTTCTATACAACATGTGCAGTACAGTAACAATAAATCAACTATACAAACAGTTGTTTCCAAAATAACTCTCACACCTGACAGGGCTTCAATGGGCTGACTGGAGGGGTGGAGGGTGGCCACGGGGGTCCCCTTGTCCTCGAAGGCCAACCTGGGTCCATTGGGGGCCCCGTCACAGTCGATGAGGCCCTGGTTGCGGCCGTCAGCATCGATGAGGGGACGGCCCTTGGAGTTGACGCCCAGGTCAATTAATTCCTCGAAGCTCCAGGGGCCAGGCTTACCGTTCAGCCCCGGGGACAGCTTGTTAGAGTCCTCGTTCAGGAACTCTGAGCCCCCCACTAAATGAACCTTAGGCACTGGACTGGAGGAGAGAGGGGGAGTGAATGAAAGATGCCTATAGCCAAAAATAATCCTATATCATTGTGTCTAGAGCATTTGGGAGTGGTATACCTTGTGTGGGTGTGTGTGTCATACCTCACAGCCAGAGGCCCCTCAGCGGTGGTTCTGTTGTTCTCCTTGTCGTCTGCCTCCGGTATCCCGTTCACGCATCCCAACGGCTCCTCCCGCACTCCCATTGGTTCGCTGCGGGCCAGTCCACGCTCCAGGTCGTCCGTCTCCAAGGCAATATCTCCGGGCTGGGTTGACTCATCGTCTACGGGGACAAATAAGCAGATGGCAGATGACTCAATATGCACACTCACAAAGAGGAGTGGTGTCTGTGCAAACAGACAAGTCAATCACATACAGTGTATGCACTCACTAGGAATGTGACACCTGGACAATCTTTCTTAAAGTTTAAACTGCCATTTTTGTATCTGTGTCCATTAAAACCAAGAAAAATTCATCAAAAGTTGTGTCAATTCACAACAATCTATCAGTATAGGCAGGTCAGCCACCAGACAGTCAGAACCGTGCACTAGGCCTATCAGTACAGGCAGGTCAGCCACCAGACAGTCAGAATGTGTACTAGGCCTATCTATCAGTATAGACAGGTCAGCCACCAGACAGTCAGAACCGTGCACTAGGCCTATCAGTATAGGCAGGTCAGCCACCAGACAGTCAGAACCGTGCACTAGGCCTATCAGTACAGGCAGGTCAGCCACCAGACAGTCAGAACCGTGCACTAGGCCTATCAGTATAGGCAGGTCAGCCACCAGACAGTCAGAAACGTGCACTAGGCCTATCAGTACAGGCAGGTCAGCCACCAGACAGTCAGAACCGTGCACTAGGCCTATCAGTACAGGCAGGTCAGCCACCAGACAGTCAGAATGTGTACTAGGCCTATCTATCAGTATAGCCAGGTCAGCCACCAGACAGTCAGAACCGTGCACTAGGCCTATCTATCAGTATAGCCAGGTCAGCCACCAGACAGTCAGAACCGTGCACTAGGCCTATCAGTATAGCCAGGTCAGCTACCAGACAGATAGGCCTAGTGCACGGTTCTGACTGTGGTGGCTGACCTGGCTATACTGATAGATAGGCCTAGTACACGGTTCTGACTATCTATCAGTATAGCCAGGTCAGCCACCAGACAGTCAGAACCGTGTACTAGGCCTATCTATCAGTATAGCCAGGTCAGCCACCAGACAGTCAGAACCGTGCACTAGGCCTATCTATCAGTATAGCCAGGTCAGCCACCAGACAGTCAGAACCGTGCACTAGGCCTATCTATCAGTATAGCCAGGTCAGCCACCAGACAGTCAGAACCGTGCACTAGGCCTATCTATCAGTATAGCCAGGTCAGCCACCAGACAGTCAGAACCGTGCACTAGGCCTATCAGTATAGCCAGGTCAGCCACCACAGTCAGAACCGTGCACTAGGCCTATCTATCAGTATAAGCAGGTCAGCCACCACAGTCAGAACCGTGCACTAGGCCTATCTATCAGTATAAGCAGGTCAGCCACCACAGTCAGAACCGTGCACTAGGCCTATCTATCAGTATAAGCAGGTCAGCCACCAGACAGTCAGAACCGTGCACTAGGCCTATCTATCAGTATAGCCAGGTCAGCCACCAGACAGTCAGAACCGTGCACTAGGCCTATCAGTATAGCCAGGTCAGCCACCACAGTCAGAACCGTGCACTAGGCCTATCTATCAGTATAAGCAGGTCAGCCACCACAGTCAGAACCGTGCACTAGGCCTATCTATCAGTATAAGCAGGTCAGCCACCACAGTCAGAACCGTGCACTAGGCCTATCTATCAGTATAAGCAGGTCAGCCACCAGACAGTCAGAACCGTGCACTAGGCCTATCTATCAGTATAGCCAGGTCAGCCACCAGACAGTCAGAACCGTGCACTAGGCCTATCTATCAGTATAGCCAGGTCAGCCACCAGACAGTCAGAACCGTGCACTAGGCCTATCAGTATAGCCAGGTCAGCCACCACAGTCAGAACTGTGCACTAGGCCTATCTATCAGTATAAGCAGGTCAGCCACCACAGTCAGAACCGTGCACTAGGCCTATCTATCAGTATAAGCAGGTCAGCCACCAGACAGTCAGAACCGTGCACTAGGCCTATCAGTATAGCCAGGTCAGCCACCACAGTCAGAACCGTGCACTAGGCCTATCTATCAGTATAAGCAGGTCAGCCACCACAGTCAGAACCGTGCACTAGGCCTATCTATCAGTATAAGCAGGTCAGCCACCAGACAGTCAGAACCGTGCACTAGGCCTATCAGTATAGCCAGGTCAGCCACCACAGTCAGAACCGTGCACTAGGCCTAGCTATCAGTATAAGCAGGTCAGCCACCAGACAGTCAGAACCGTGCACTAGGCCCATCAGTATAAGCAGGTCAGCCACCACAGTCAGAACCGTGCACTAGGCCTATCTATCAGTATAAGCAGGTCAGCCACCAGACAGTCAGAACCGTGCACTAGGCCTATCTATCAGTATAAGCAGGTCAGCCACCAGACAGTCAGAACCGTGCACTAGGCCTATCTATCAGTATAAGCAGTATAGCCTATACCAGAGAAATGTGAAGTTTGAAATGAAAGACTGCTAATTTGGGAAATTTCTAACAAGACAGTTGATGGTTACATCTAAAGTAGCAAGTACTCATTCAAGTTAATCGTTCTATTTATAGCTACAACTCAGTCCATTTATGGGATTTTTGCCCATACTGCCCAGCTGTCTCACACACACACACACCGTTGTGGCAAAGGGGTGGTTAAAGTGAGGACAGTTACCCTTGGTTTCGACACAGTTGGTTTCTTCTTCAACCTCCTCCTCTCCCTCTTCATCCTGTATGTCTTTCTCATCCTCATCATCATCATCATCTCCTCCCTACACAGGACACATGGACAGAGCACCAGTTAAAATATGTATCAGCTAGTATGTGGGAGGATTACTGGATGTTTTAATCCAGCTGATTTGGCTATTGTGGAAAGCACAGTTTCCCATGGAGATATCAGAGCTTGAGAAATGTGAACTCCCCTTTTCTTGGTCTCCTTTTCTGGTTCTCTTCATGATCTCCTCAATTCTCTGCAAGTCGAAAAGCAACAGTGAGATTCACGTGAAAAATTTCTGGCAAATTACACCCTGCAGACATGCTCAATGTAAAATGCTCAATGACATGCCTTTACATTCAAGTGTTGGTATACAGGGAGTGGATGCAGGTGCTACTTTCACTGAGTGCACATGATGAACAGGTTAGTGAAACATCCAGTCAACGCATGCAGTGTGTGATGGTGATTCTCCACCCACCTTCTTCCTCTCCATGCGTTCCTTATGGTTCTGGGCCATTACCCTCTCCCTCTCAATGCGGACCTTCTCTGCATCAATTGCAGCCTGAGCCTCCGCCTCTTCACGCTGCGATTGGACAAACAGGTGGTCAATCACAAGCAACCAATCAAACTATAAAATGACATCAACAACACTGTCAATGTGTGTGTCCCTACCTCTTTCTGTAGCTCAGCCTGTCTCCCGGCCTCCTCAGCCTCCAGTCTCTCTCGGTCTGCCTCGGCCATGAGAGCGTCCTCCTCCTCCTTTTTCTTCTTCTCCTCCGCTAGCCTCCTCTCCTCCTCCAGGCGTTTCAACCGTGCCTCCTCGGCCAAGCATTTCTCCTCCTCCTTCCTCAGCCTGTAGATAGGATAGGAAAGGTCAATGCCCCCCCCCCACAGAAAGATGAAGACCACCTGAAAGTTTTCTAGCAGCATGCCTCCTTACTTCTCCTCCTCCTCTCTCAGTACTCGGAGTGCCTCTTCTCTCTCCTTCTTCTCCCGTGCCAGACGGCGGTTCTCGGCAAGGATCATGGCGGCCTCGGCTGCAGAGTTGGTGCCCGCCATGGACTTCTCTGAGAGACCGATAGGAGCCACAGGAGGTTAGTAAATGTATTGTTTCATTAAAAGGAAAAATCCACCCAAAACCATTGCTTTAATTTAGAGTGTTAAATAACACTAATGTGTGAGAACAATATTTCTTGTGAACAAATGTTTCATTTCGGCATTATAATGAAGGCTGGTAGCAACAAGGAGAATTGTTGTGGATATCGGTTGCAGCTCAAATCGACTACAAAATCCACAATGCAATGTTCTCTCTATGGGCTGGCTGGCTATCTAGCTAACAAACGGAGCTAGCTAGCAAACATAGCTACACACAAATTGGAAAGACAATATCAGCATGCAAAGTAGCTAGTCAGCTGTAGAAATCGCCTAAACAAACTGCATTATCAATTTAGGAGTCTACAATCTCACCATGTTCAACCTGCAGATCGATGCGCCTAGCAGTAGTCTGACATTCACAACGGCCGATATACTTTTGAGGTGATGGGAAACGTCAATAGTGTGCTCTCCTTCAAGGAGTGAATGGGAGTCTATTGGGTCACTAGCTCAAAAACCCAACATTAGCACAAATTTCGTCAGCAAGAAGTACATCATTACAAATATTTTCTGAGATATGAGAATTAACTTGCCATCTATAGTATCGTATAGCTTTGGAATCGTGGCATTGAGGAAAATAGGCTCAGAAGGGATTGCATGACGATTAGCTTAGTAACCGCGTGACACAGCATGACAAAGTGAACGCGATTGGTCAAAAGTCTACTGGGTGGGGCGTTATATATTCCTTCATTCATTGGATTCCTATCTCCTTTCTATAATATCTCTGGCAACATCACCATGCAATGCACCCTGGACTAAAGAGGCAGACAAACAGAAATAATGTGCTAGACCCTCTGTTAAATGACATTTCTCCAGGTAGGAATATTGCAACTTAGAACTTCCAGTGTTGTGATAGCGACTATCACAACGCTATGGATTTCTGCCTGCTTCACCGCCAATCACTCAGATACACATGAAAACATGAAATGACCCAGGGAATTGATAAATCACTCAGTTGCACTAAAACCACAAAACGTTAAAAATGAGTGAACCTTTGACATAACCAAGCCACAACATAATAACCACACAGCAGCCATAGCACTACTACAGAGTACACACACACACACACACACACACACATCTCTGTGGCTGCTGGTCATAAAAAGATATACTGCAGAATAAGTCCCATTGGGAGCAGTGAGGGCCTTCAGCGCACACACACACAATCCATTAACCCTCTCCTTAACTATCTCCTAATGAGTTATACAGTAGTAGTACAGGACTCCAACCAGAAGGGGGTACTAGACCTCTAGGGCTAACAGCATGGAACTACAGCTGGTTCACAGAGCATTTACAGCTCCACACTAAGCTGCTGCTGGGGCTGCCATGTCCCTTTCCCTTGCTAATGAACCGCACAGGAGCCCACTAACACACTGTGTTGAAACAGCTATGAAGCCATAGATCAGGGTTCCCCAACTGGCAGGCCACAGGTTTTTATTTGGCCCTCTGTTGGACATATGTATATTTTTTTTATACCAGGAAATCCGGTCCAAGTTAATTTAATTTGGGAAATCTCTTAAAGTATTTCCACGTATAACAGAGATCATATACATACATATTATATCTGTTTGGGCTTCTTGCGGTCAATTTGCAGTCAACAAATAATTTATAATTATGTTCTGGCCCCCAATCCATACATTCAACAAAAGAAATATGCTGCTGAATCTAGTTGATGATCACTGCCATAAATCATTTAGATACATCCGGATAGAGGACAGAGCAGAGGCTGATGCTCTTTATGGGAACTCAGTAATACAATACAGGGTTTCCAACACACTGCCTCAGAGGCTTACAGTATAGGCTCCCTCTCTCCTTATTCGAAGAAAGTGAGTCTCAGAAGACTGAGATTGTCAGCATTGGTTCTTGATTAATCTGAGCTCGGCAAAGTCCTTAAGTGAGATTTCAGCCTTATGTCATGACTGTGGTACTAACAGATGGAAATAGCTAACTCAGCTCAGAGAGAAAGGCCATCTCAGTGAGGTTGTAGGTTCTCTTTGCTCACCGTCCTTGTCTTTGGTCTTAGTGGAGGATGTGGGAGCTGGAGTCGGTGTTGAGCTGGTCTGGGGGGCTCTGGGGACTGGGGGGCCACAGCCTGGATGGGACACAGGTCCTTTGGCTTGGAGTCTTTCTTCCGCAGGGTGGGGGGGCCGGTCGGGGTGAGGGCCGGTCTCTGGATGGGTGGTGGCTTGGCCGAGCTGGGCTGAGGGGATGGGGGCTTGGCCGAACTGGGTTGAGGGGACGGGGGGCGATGTTTGGTACCTCCGGGTGACGGGGGACGGTTACGGGGGCTTTGCCTGTAGAGGGGAGACAAGATTTGACAGTTTTATCAACTATCCAACAAATCTAAACTATTTCATAGTACACAATTAAACAAGAAACATCTAATATTGTTTAATATCCAATATTGTTAACACATTTTCTGGGGGAGAGCTGTGATGTCTTACTTTGCTGCACTGGGGGAGGGGGTTCTTTTGCTGGCGGGGAGGTTGGCAGGGGAGGGCGAGCGGTGGCGTCCCGCGATGTTGGAGGGCGAGGCGGGGCGCTTCCCTCCGGGCGACGAGAACCGTTTCTCCTTCTGTCGTTCCACAAAGAGAGAGGCAATTCAGTCCATTACGTCATCCGGCTAGGGTATCCTTAAAATAACACATTGGATTAACACTAGAACAGCAACCCTTCATGAGAATACAGTGAACCAGTAGAAGTGGATCGATAACATGGAATGACCAGATAGCACTTGATCCATGACACAGACAGTCTCCCCATGTGGTCTCAGAGTGTGTGTCCCCCTACTGCAGCACACAGCAGGCTTTAAATAACATCACAGGTGTGGGCAAGTCTGATTCAAATATATCCATTTATAAAAAGCCCGTACCACAAGAGGGGTAATGCTGACCGGCACAGCAAGGACACCCACACCTGGTAACACAGAGGGTCACACACGTAAAATGACATGCATGCCAAACTTAGGAGGCGTGTGTGTACAGCTATAACTATTTAATCAGGGTTTATCTGAACACTGCTTAGTATAAGAGCAGGGTGAATTTAGTTCTAAACTGTTTGCTTCTAGTGGGGTAAAAATTAGAGGTCGACCGATTAATCGGAATGGCTGATTATTTAGGACCAATTTCAAGATTCCATAACAATCGGTAATCGGCATTTTTGGACGCCGATTATCGCCCGATTATGTTGCAATTCACGATGAGATTGCGTGCCAGGCTGACCACCTGTTATGCGAGTGCAGGCAGCGAGGAGCCATGGTAAGTTGCTAGCTTGCATTAAACTTATCTTATAAAAAAAACAATCAATGTTGACCTCACTAACTAGCTAGCCATTTCACATCGGTTACACCAGCCTCATCTCGGGAGTTGATAGGCTTGAAGTCACAAACAGCACAATGCTTGAAGCATTGCGAAGAGCTGCTGGCAAAACGCATGAAAATGCTGTTTGAATTCATGTTTACGAGCCTGCTGGTGCCTACCATCGCTCAGTCAGACTGCTCTATCAAATCATAGACTTAATTATAACATAATAACACACAGAAATAGGAGCCGTAGGTCATTAAAATGGTCGAATCCGCAAACTATCATTCAGAAAACAAAACGTTTATTATTTCAGTGAAATACGGAACCATTACGTATTTTATCTAACGGATGGCATCCATAACATTTACATTTACATTTAAGTCATTTAGCAGACGCTCTTATCCAGAGCGACTTAAGTCTAAATATTCCTGTTATAATAATGACAATGTAATTGTTATTATTACAAATAAATGTTAAAAAAAACCCATTGTGTTTTTGTTGAAATCGGATGATTTCGGTATCATTTTTTTTGGTCCTCCAATAAATCGGTATTGGCGTTGAAAAATCATCATCAGTCAATCCACAGTTTCTTGTTAGGGAAAGTTTTAATCGTTGCTATGGGAACGACATCTTCAACGCACGTTCTAATGAACTCGCACACCGAATCAGCGTATTCGTCAATGTTGTTATCTGACGCAATACGAAACATATTCCAGTCCACGTGCTGGAAGCAGTCTTGGAGTGTGGAGTCAGCTTGGTCGGACCAGCGTTGGGAGCCTCTAGTTTTAGTTTCTGTCTGTAGGCAGGGATCAGCAAAATGGAGTCGTGGTCAGCTTTTCCGAAAGGGGGGCGGGGCAGGGCCTTATATGCGTCGCGGAAGTTAGAGTAACAATGATCCAAGGTTTTTCCACCCCTGGTTGCGCAATCGATATGCTGATAAAATTTAGGGAGTCTTGTTTTCAGATTAGCCTTAAAATCCCCAGCTACAATGAATGCAGCCTCCGGATAAATGGTTTCCAGTTTGCAAAGAGTTAAATAAAGTTCGTTCAAAGCCATCGATGTGTCTGCTTGGGGGGGGGATATATACTGCTGTGATTATAATCGAAGAGAATTCTCTTGGTAGATAATGCGGTCTACATTTGATTGTGAGGAATTCTAAAATCAGGTGAACAGAAGGATTTGAGTTCCTGTATGTTTCTTTCATCACACCATGTCTCGTTAGTCATAAGGCATACGCCCCCGCCCCTCTTCTTACCAGAAAGGTGTTTGTTTCTGTCGGCGCGATGCGTGGAGAAACCCGTTGGCTGCACCGCTTCGGATAGCGTCTCTCCAGTGAGCCATGTTTCCGTGAAGCACAGAACGTTACCGTCTCGGATGTCCCTCTGGAATGCTACCCTTGCTCGGATTTAATCAACCTTGTTGTCTATAGAATGGACATTGGCAAGAAGAATGCTAGGGAGTGGTGCACGGTGTGCCCGTCTCCGGAGTCTGACCAGAAGACCGCCTCGTTTCCCTCTTTTTCGGAGTCGTTTTTTTGGGTCGCTGCATGCGATCCATTCCGTTGTCCTGTTTGTAAGGCAGAACACAGGATCCGCGTCGCGAAAAACATATTCTTGGTCGTACTGATGGTGAGTTGACGCTGATCTTATATTCAGTAGTTCTTCTCGACTGTATGTAATGAAACCTAAGATGACCTGGGGTACTAATGTAAGAAATAACACGTAAAAAAACAAAAAACTGCATAGTTTCCTAGGAACGCGAAGCGAGGCGGCCATCAACGTGATCAAGACAAAGGAGAGGATTGTGGACTACAGGAAAAAGGAGGACCGAGCACACCCCCATTCTCATCGATAGGGCTGTAAAGGAGCAGGTCGAGAGCTTCAACTTCCTTGGTGTCCACAACAACACCAACAAACTAACATGGTCCAAGCACACCAAGACAGTTGTGAAGAGGGCACAAAAAACCTATTCCCCCTCAGGAGAATGAAAAGATTTGGCATGGGTCCTCAGATCCTCAAAAAGTTCTACAGCTGCACCATTGAGAGCATTCTGACTGGTTGCTTCACTGCCTGGTACGGCAACTGCTCAGGCTCCGACCGCAAGGCATTACAGAGTGTAGTGCGAACGCCCGAGTACATCACTGGGGCCAAGATTCCTGCCATCCAGGACCTCTATACCAGGCAGTGTCAGAGGAAGGCCCTAAAAATTGTGAAAGACTCCAGCCACCCTAGTCAGAGTGTTCTCTCTGCTACCGCACAGCGGTACCGGAGCACCACGTCCAAAAGGCTTCTTAACAGCTTCTACCCCCAAGCGTTAAGACTCCTGAACAGCTCAAAGGGATACCCTCTTTTACACCACTGCTACTCTTACTATCTATGCGTAGTCACTTTAATAACTCCACCTACTGTACATGTACATATTACATTGACTCTGTACCAGTACCCCCCTGTATATAGCCTTGCTACTGTTATTTTACTGCTGCTCTAATGATTTGTTATTTAAAAAAAAATAATGTACTTACCATTTACTTTTCTTAAAACTGCATTGTTGGTTAAGGGCTTGTAAGTAAGCATTTCACTGTAAGATCTATCTATACCTGTTGTATTCGGCTCATGTGACAAATACAATTTGATTTGATAGGCCCAGGATGTTGCCTGCGCCGTCTGTCTGTCCTGCTCTGCATGGCCTGAACCAGCCACTCCAACTGTACTCAGCCTGTTGTGGGCTCCTTTGTCTGTCTGTGACAAAGGCGCTCCTTCATATCCATGGAGGACCATGGAGAAAGGACAGAGGGCGAGAGAGCCAGGCAGTGGAGGACACTGAACGAATCAAAGCTTGCCTCAGGCTGCATGGAACATGTCTCGAGGCTAACATGACGTTGCTCATGCCCAATGAACCTGCTTGGGGGCTAAAACACTTGAATGCAGTAGTGGCATCCTCGTCTTACTGAATTGTTTGGTAAACATCTCTAATGCAACAAGAGTGAAAGAAGCATTTCTCTAGTGAACAATGGTCTTCTCCCCAATGGACAATGAAGGTATTCAATGTAATTCCGACTTGTCCGAGTCGTGAGAGAGCAGTGGGATTCTGAGCAAACAGCTCAGTATCATGGATGGATAACCCACAGGGCTGCTTTGACTGGCAAATTATAGAGGATGTACGCATATAACTGAGTGACATTCGTATACTGGGGTTATTTTGTCCAACATCATTGCAGGTTTGGCGAGAGTGTTATCACCATGTTCCTGTAACTAAATCCTGGTGTCCAAAGGGCTTCTGGGAAAGACAACCCACACACCTTTACATGATCTACATTTCCACTGTCTCCTTCATTTATTTTTGATGACCTTGGAGGGGACTGTACTTGCTAAGAACAAAAACTATGCATGCATAGCCGACTGCTAAGTCGCTAAAATTGAAACCTAATCACACCCCATTAACCTCGAGTGTAGGGGGCAGTATTTTGATGTTTGGATGAAAAAACGTACCCAAATTAAACTGCCTATTTCTCAGGCCAGAATCTAGAATATGCATATAATTGTCAGATTAGGATAGAAAACTCTAAAGTTTCCAAAACTGTCAAAATATTGTCTGTGAGTATAACAGAACTGATATTGCAGGCGAAAACCTGAGGAAAATCCAACCAGGAATTGCAGTTTTTCCTAAAACCTCTGTTCCATTGCATGCCTTCCCTCCATTTAAAGGGATATCAACCAGATTCCTTTTCCTATGGTTTCCACATGGTGTGAACAGTCTTTAGACAAAGTTTCAGGCTTTTATTCTGAAAAATGAGCAGGAAAGATCACATCGCGTCAGTGGATGGCTGGGTGCCAGCGGTGTTTAGCATGCGCGAGCAGCTTGGAACAGACATTTTCTCTCTCACCCCTATTGAGAAAGCTACAGTCCAGTTGAAATATTATCGATTATTTATTGTAAAAACAACCTGAGGATTGATTATAAAAAAACGGACATGTTTCTACGAACTTTACGGATACTATTTGGAATTTGTCTGCTCCGTTGTGACCGCTCGAGCCTGTGGATTTCTGAACATAACGCGCCAACCAAATGGAGGTTTTTGGATTGAAAAATAATCTTTATGGAACAAAAGGAACATTTATTGTGTAACTGGGAGTCTCGTGAGTGCAAACATCCGAAGATCAAAGGTAAGAGATTAATTTGCTGCTAGCTGTTTGTAATGTTTTGTCTGCTCCTAACATAAACGCTTGGATAGCTTTCGCCGAAAAGCTTTTTTGAAATCTGACACGCCAGGTGGATTAACATCAAGCTAAGCTGTGTTTTGCTATATTGCGAATTCATGAAAAAAATAAAAAATAATTGTAGTTTAATTTGGCGTTCTGCAATTCAGCGGATGTTGATGAAAATGATCCCTCTAACGGGATGGGTGCACCAAGAAGTTAACAGGTTGTCATCATGCACATGAACACATTAGTTCGAAGTGCTCTACGTTTGCACCACTCCACTAATTCGGTGTCTTCCATTTGTCCATTCTATCAATGCTAATTCCATGTCTTCTAGATTCATGACGTCTCACCAGTGAGGGGTTCAGTTGGTCTGCCGAGGCCGAGGTGGGCAGGGTGGTGCTCTTCTGCCGGTCGATGCTGCGGCTGCGCACAGGTCCTCGCTGCATCAGGTGCAGGGGGCTGGGCGAGGCTGAACGAGGACACAGGTGACACTCTGGTAAAGGACACAGTCATCGTAGCGCAGGGAAACCAGCCAATGGGAGCACGGGTAGAAGCAGCCGAGTTGGGTGAGCAAAGCAGAGGCATGGGGGGAAAAAAAGAGAGCGATGGAGAGAAAGAGGGGAAGACAATGGTTTGGGGGATAAGAGCACAAAACAACCTATTGTTAGATTATGGTAGCACGCAGTTGGTTGTTGAAGCATTGGGGATAAAGTGGAAGGGCTGGAGGGTGGAGCCAGAGAGAGGCAAGGACAGACAGACTGGCATCCCCTGATTGGTGCCAAAGCTCCGGTGCTGCTCATAGCAAAACACATCGACAACACGGCAATGAGCACATCGCCACAGCAGACACTGAACATAGCGCACATACAACCCACCACCGTCACAAAATCATCACATCAAAGCAGAAAACGCTAGCAGCGCTCACACACATTAGTCTATAAACACCCTAAACCATCACTATCCAATAGCAACACTCAAGCACGCTGGAGGAGTACATTCATTTCTAGTATTCATTCATGGTGGGAAAAGAATTGGTAGTTACATGTCGGGTTATACATTTAGAGAGAGCGAGAGATATATAGCACTATTGTTTTTGACAATGTCACAATAATTTTGCTCTAATGGCTGGACCTGCACCAAAACTCCAGTATATATATTTTTTTGAGACAAATTGTTTTTCATCACTTTTATTTCCATGACTGATCAAAACTCGTTTTCTCATGGCTCGCTTGAATCTGCAGCAGACATATGGTGAGCAAAATTATATCGAATCACAATACATATAGAATCGTGAAAATCACAATATACTGTATATCGTATCGGCACTTAAGTATTGTGATAATATGGTATCATGAGGTCCCTTGCAAAAATTCCCGTCCCTATTCAATCATATTCTTTGTTTCATCTGGTCTTTTCAGGCTTTCTAGCATTTTCTGTTTTTAAAAGACAAGAGTTTTAGGGGCTTAGTCTAGTATGCCAATGCCACACACAATATTATATCCAGCTTGAATCCAATCCAAATTAAAAACCCAAAAGTTGAATAGGACAAATCCTTCACAGAGAATGATGTACGTCAGCCACAACCCTGCATATTCCAGTTGCTAGCCCCTCTAGAAGGGTGCTAATGAGTAAGTCTTTCATACAGAGTCAGTGTAAGCTGCTGGTCTATGGTTTGAGACTCTAGTTCTTATTACCGTCTAGCAAGTCTCCAGCTCCCTGGGTTCATTGACCAGTTACCAGCACAAACACTCAATCTCTTAGGCAAATAGCTGCGCGCTGCACTGGGCCCACAAGAAAGTAGCTTAGTGCAATGCCACCCAGCATGAACTCTGATTCCCAAAGCTCCTCAGATACTGAACCAGCTCCCAGACAAGACTCTACACACACACCGCAGCCAATTATGTCTTAGCTGTGAGTGCATGTGAGCAGATCCTGCACCTGTATGTGTGGTGCCCATCTACATATGTATGCACAACTTTGTGATCTCAAGTGTACTTTTACTGGATAGCACATTCTGTTCAAGACATGAACCCCTGAGCAAGCAGGCCCCATCAACAGTGATATAGACACGGCTGGGCTACAGCCTTTAGACACGGCTGGGCTACAGCCTTTAGACACGGCTGGGCTACAGCCTTTAGACACGGCTGGGCTACAGCCTTTAGACACGGCTGGGCTACAGCCTTTAGACACGGCTGGGCTACAGCCTTTAGACACGGCTGGGCTACAGCCTTTAGACACGGCTGGGCTACAGCCTTTAGACACGGCTGGGCTACAGCCTTTAGACACGGCTGGGCTACAGCCTTTAGACACGGCTGGGCTACAGCCTTTGGGCTACAGACACGGCTGGGCTACAGCCTTTAGACACGGCTGGGCTACAGCCTTTAGACACGGCTGGGCTACAGCCTTTAGACACGGCTGGGCTACAGCCTTTAGACACGGCTGGGCTACAGCCTTTAGACACGGCTGGGCTACAGCCTTTAGACACGGCTGGGCTACAGCCTTTAGACACGGCTGGGCTACAGCCTTTAGACACGGCTGGGCTACAGCCTTTAGACACGGCTGGACAACCACCAGAAAAAAGAATTAACCAGAAAAGGGCCCGTTTTCTTCAAAGGATTTGCCTAGCCAGTAGCAGGGACCTGGGCTAGAGATGTACGTCTATTCAGCTAGGGACATAGCAGGGACCTGGGCTAGAGATATACATCTATACAGCTAGGGACATAGCATGGACTTGGGCTAGAGATATGCATCTATACAGCAAGAGACATAGCATGGACTTGGGCTAGAGATATGCATCTATACAGCAAGAGACATAACAGGGACCTGGGCTAGAGATATACATCTATACAGCTAGGGACATAGCATGGACCTGGGCTAGAGATATACGTCTATACAGCTAGGGACATAGCAGGGACCTGGGCTAGAGATATACGCCTATACAGCTAGGGACATAGCAGGGACCTGGGCTAGAGATATACGCCTATACAGCTAGGGCCATAGCATGGACCTGAGCTAGAGATATACGTCTACACAGCTAGGGACATAGCAGGGACCTGGGCTAGAGATATACGGCTATACAGCTAGGCACATAGCATGGACCTGGACTAGAGATATAAGTCTATACAGCTAGAGACATAGCAGGGACCTGGACTAGAGATATACAGCTAGGGACATAGTAGGGACCTGGGCTAGAGAGATACATGTCTATACAGCTAGGGACATAGCAGGGACCTGGGCTAGAGAGATATATGTCTATACAGCTAGGGACATAGCAGGGACCTGGGCTAGAGATATACGTCTATACAGCTAGGGACATAGCAGGGACCTGGGCTAGAGATATACGTCTATACAGCTAGGGACATAGCAGGGACCTGGACTAGAGATATATGTCTATACAGCTAGGGACATAGCTGGTACCTGGGCTAGAGAGATATGTCTATACAGCTAGGGACATAGCAGGGACCTGGGCTAGAGATATACGTCTATACAGCTAGAGACATAGCAGGGACCTGGACTAGAGATATATGTCTATACAGCTAGGGACATAGCAGGGACCTGGGCTAGAGAGATATATGTCAATACAGCTAGGGACATAGCAGGGACCTGGGCTAGAGAGATATATGTCTATACAGCTAGGGACATAGTAGGGCTCTGGGCTAGAGAGAGATATGTCTATACAGCTAGGGGCATAGTAGGGACCTTGGGTGGGTGTTTTATAGCTATTAACTGGTGATGTAATGGGGGCAGGGGTGTGGATTGAGGTGGAATTATCTTATACTGTATCTAGTGATATAATGGAGGACAGCAGTGGGGTGGGTCCCTGTGCGTTGCTGGGTCCTCACTCTCTACAGGGGGTCTCCTCTGTGGGGGTTACCTGGGACTTCGCCTCCTTCGGACAGGGCTGCGGCGCTCTTGCTCCTAGCTATTGAGGCCTGGGTGGGGATGAGAAGGCGACTGAGGAACCCTCCGTCCACGGGGCTCGCCAGGGGCTTGCGAGCTACACGGACAGAACAAGGCAAACCCCACAAAAAATGGAGAAGCCAAAACAAGAAGAAAAGAAGGAAGCGAGTGGGGGTGGGGGGGGGGTCAACACAAAGAAGGGGGCGGGATTTGGGGGTCACCATATGATTTCAACCAGTCACAGGAGAGAATCCACATAAGAAACCAAGGCTGTGTCTCAATAGTCTTAAAGGGAGTCCTTGAGGAAACCTAGTCCTTTCACTGATTCCATTCAGTGGGAATGAAGACAAGGAGACCAGGAAAGAGTATTGGTACACAGACCCAGAGTGAGTGTCAAGCAACTGAAGAGTACTACAAATGAGGTTTAATCAAGGTGTGTTCCTGGTGCAGAGGGGATGCTGAGGGGTAAAAAGGGTATTAGTGAACTCCGCCCACAAACAGGATAAGCTAAGGGCTCAAAGTAAGTGGTTTCTACAGTTCAGACTATAGCAGTGTTTTGTATTGGAAAGAACAAGAACTTAAAGTCTTACGTTGAAATTACCAGACCAAGATGGTAACTCTAGGCCCTGCCCACTACGCATTTGTAAAGTATTCAGACCCCTGGACTTTTCCCACATTGTTGTTACAGCCTTATTCTAAATGGCTTAAATAAAACAATTTCCTAATGAATCTACACGCAATACCCCATAATGACAAAGCAAAAACAGGTTTGTAGATTGTGTGTGCAAATATATAAAAATAAAACAACAGAAATAACTTAACGTAAGTATACAGACCCTTTGCTATGAGACTCAAAAATGAGCTCAGGTGCATCCTGTTTCCATTGATCATCCTTGCGATGTTTCTACAACTTGGTTGGAGTCCACTTGTCCAATCAATTGAATTTATCAATTGAATTTACCACATGATTTGGAAAGGGACATACACCTGTCTAAGGTCCCACAGTTGACAGTTCATGTCAGAGCAAAAACCAAGCCATGAGATTGAAGGAATTGTCCGTAGAGCTCAGAGACAGGATTGTGTCGAGAGACAGATCTGGGGAAGGGTACTAAAAAATGTCAACAACATTGAAGGTCCCCAAGAACACAGTGGCCTCCAGAATTCTTAAATGGAATAAGTTTGGAACCACCAAGACTCTTCCTCAGGGATGCAAACTGGTGAGGGCCCAAAAAGGTGACACTTTTTTTTTTGCACCGAAACAAAAAAAAAAACCCTGCTAGGGAGAAATGCAGGCTTTAACTAACTAATCAACAAAGAATATGATCTACATGATCAGTCTTTGTGTAAAATAAAAGTGGTTAATGTGAACCTAACTCGCAGATAACAAAAAATTAAACAACGCAATCCAATGTTATTTTTTTCCTGGACTTTACTGCAAATGACACTCAAGTCTTGAGAAAAAAACAATACACTAATATTGCAGTTAGTCATGACAGCCTTTATAATAGAACGCGTGTGACCACACACACACACACACACACACACACAAATATTGCACTTGTGATAAATACCATTTTTAAAAGTAGAAACAGAATGAAACAAACATTCTATTTTTGCTCCAATCAATTTTTGAATAAGTTTGTAACTTAAAATATGGAATAAGTCAAGGGGTCTGAATAGTTCCAGAACGCACTGTATGTGAATAGACAGTGGCGTACATATTAGCAGGAGACCTGGAGTCTGACAGTAGAAACCAAGAGCTCTTGATCTCACGAAATGAAGGATTACAGTTCCCTATTGGTTCCTATGGAAGACCAGTATCCGAGTAACTAAGGTCGATAAACAACAAACGTTAAAGTAAAAATGGGCCGTTGCTCTATATTCCTGTTTGGCACTTTGGATAAAGGGATTTGCGTCGAGGCCTCCTTCAGGTTCCCTGACAGAGAGGACATCTGTTGCAGACACTCATGTTAGACGTAGAGTGGGCCAGCCTCTTAAAGCATGGAGCCAGACCCTTAAACTTCTTCAGAACCAGCTGTGAAGCTCCAGACTGATTGGAGGTCAGGGTGGGCCAGGGAATGTGGTTAGGAACGGTTGGGGATGGGAGAGTTTTCCCTGTCTGGTTAGTGAAAGGATCCAGGTTAAGGATAGACATGGATGGCTCGTTGTGGGATTCCTCTCAGTATGGGAGATTCAAAGTTTGAGTTGATAAACAAAAAAGGCTAAAGGATGTTTAACAGTTCATGGCATCTCATATCACTGAGAAACTATTTGCCCTGTAAATGAGAATACTCTAAATACAGTCACTTTGAGCAACTACTACAATACATAGGATACAGTGGGACATGGATAACACATTGACATACAGTAGGTTGGATGCAGTGGGACATGGTTAACACATTGACATACAGTAGGTTGGATACAGTGGGACATGGTTAACACATTGACATACAGTATGTTGGATACAGTGGGACATGGTTAACACATTGACATACAGTATGTTGGATACAGTGGGACATGGTTAACACATTGACATAAAGTATGTTGGATACAGTGGGACATGGTTAACACATTGACATACAGTATGTTGGATACAGTGGGACATGGTTAACACATTGACATACAGTATGTTGGATACAGTGGGACATGGTTAACACATTGACATACAGTATGTTGGATACAGTGGGACATGGTTAACACATTGACATACAGTATGTTGGATACAGTGGGACATGGTTAACACATTGACATACAGTATGTTGGATACAGTGGGACATGGTTAACACATTGACATACAGTAGGTTGGATACAGTGGGACATGGTTAACACATTGACATACAGTATGTTGGATACAGTGGGACATGGTTAACACATTGACATACAGTATGTTGGATACAGTGGGACATGGTTAACACAGACATACAGTATGTTGGATGCAGTGGGACATGGTTAACACATTGACATACAGTATGTTGGATACAGTGGGACATGGTTAACACATTGACATACAGTATGTTGGATGCAGTGGGACATGGTTAACACAGACATGCAGTATGTTGGATGCAGTGGGACATGGTTAACACATTGACATACAGTATGTTGGATGCAGTGGGACATGGTTAACACAGACATACAGTATGTTGGATACAGTGGGACATGGTTAACACATTGACATACAGTATGTTGGATACAGTGGGACATGGTTAACACATTGACATACAGTATGTTGGATACAGTGGGACATGGTTAACACATTGACATACAGTATGTTGGATACAGTGGGACATGGTTAACACAGACATACAGTATGTTGGATGCAGTGGGACATGGTTAACACATTGACATACAGTATGTTGGATACAGTGGGACATGGTTAACACAGACATACAGTATGTTGGATACAGTGGGACATGGTTAACACAGACATACAGTATGTTGGATGCAGTGGGATATGGTTAACACAGACATACAGTATGTTGGATACAGTGGGATATGGTTAACACAGACAAACAGTATGTTGGATGCAGTGGGATATGGTTAACACAGACATACAGTATGTTGGATGCAGTGGGGTATGGTTAACACACAAACAGTATGTTGGATACAGTGGGATATGGTTAACACAGACATACAGTATGTTGGATGCAGTGGGGTATGGTTAACACACAAACAGTATGTTGGATACAGTGGGATATGGTTAACACACAAACAGTATGTTGGATACAGTGGGATATGGTTAACACAGACAAACAGTATGTTGGATACAGTGGGACATGGTTAACACAGACAAACAGTATGTTGGATACAGTGGGATATGGTTAACACAGACAGAGGCCATGTCAGTGCTCTCTAAACCCTAGGAGCTACAGTGGGATGGCACCGAGACACAGCATGGTGCACGAGACCATGTGTCAAATCCAATGCTTACAAGCGTAATCTGCAGGCAAAACAACAAACACAACGTGACCAACAAACAAAACATTGTGTTAGTTAGGAGCCATTCCTGGTGCTTAGCAGCCCAAAGGAATGAGAGAGGGAGAGAGAGAGGGGAGGGGGGGTGGAGGGGAGAGGTTAAGACAAGATTAGCTGGGCGTTAAACACAGCAGGAGAGCAACAATACAGGAGAGATCTGTAAGAGAAAGAGCAGGGTGGGTTAGTGACACGAGGCACCAGAGAGAACCCCTGGTAAAGACCAGGGACAGACAAAGGCACAGGAGTTCGGGGCAGTCGAGGGTGTAGTGTTGGCTGGAAAAGAACACACCTATAGAGAGAGGAGGAAAGAGTGGAGGAAAGGGACAAGGACTGGTTTGGAAGTTTTAAATCACTAGCTTGCTGCATTTTACTTTCACTGCACCAACAGTAGCTTGAACTGCCTAAACCTCCCTAGCTTGCACATACAAATCAGTACTAGGAGCTGAATAAGAGGTAAGTGAATGAGCAGACAAATGTTGGAGGAGATGCGTGCTTGTTATTACAAAAAGAGGCCCGAGTAATGCAGACAAGGACAAGAAAAATATAAACTTTGTTCATGCTAGCCACCTTGGTCGTCTGACGTCCCCTTATCGAGCTTGGAGGGGGTCGGCGTTCTGCCCCCCCCAGCTCGTGTCAGGGAGGAGCTTCTCTTCTTCAGGGAGGGGCCTACAGACAGGAGAGTGGGGTTACAGCCTATCAAGGACAGAGAAGGCAGGAGCAATTTCCCCTGAAAGGGCCTCTCGAAACACATGGATTTCATTAAGAGTCATTTTGTTCTCTCATTACAGTACAAATCAATATGCCTTGAATTCTATGTTAGTGTCATTTAGCCACACAGTCCACTATGATCCTAATCTGATTACTTGCTCTCTCTCGATAGAGGGATACATGATGTCTAGCACCACGGTACTGTATGATGTTAGCCTGCATCTGCCCATTTTTCAGGCTTAAAGGAAACATTTGTTTCTCTAACAAGCAAAAAATGTCTAGACACGTAGTACTCTCCAGATCAATTATGTTCATCTCTATAGGCGCTTGTTTCCTGTGCAGAATGAGGGCGTTGTCAAAAGCTTCAGAGCCACATCAGGCAATGGTTGCTCAGACCTATCAAATGGAGTGTGGAGCATGAAGAGGATGGCTGAGTTGGGTGAGGATAGTGGTGTACTGGGGGGGGGGGCTCAATATGCACCTGTCTGTTCCACCTGAAGCTTTTTTTTGCCTTCCTTAGTGGGCTGAGTGTCTAGGTCGACTTTGTTGTTTCTAGGCAACCGGTTCAGTGACGAACTCCTCACACGAGCACCTGAGAGACAACGAGGAGACAGCCACGGTGAAACGGTGAAGCTGTGACACAGCCATGTCTTTAGAGTTGAAGTCGGAAGTTTACATACAATTAGGTTGGAATCATTGAAACTCGTTTTTCAACCATTCCACAAATTTCTTGTTAACAAACTATAGTTTTGGCAAGTCGGTTAGGACATCTACTTTGTGCATGACACAAGTCATTTTTACCAACAACTGTTTACAGACAGATTATTTCAATTATAACTTACTGTATCACAATTCCAGTGGGTCTGAAGTTTACATACACTAAGTTGACTGAGCTTTTAAACAGCTTGGAAAATTCCAGAAAACAATGTAATGAATTTAGAAGCTTCTGATAGGCTAATTGACATCATTTGAGTCAATTGGAGATGTACCTGTGGATGTATTTCAAGGCTCATGGGAAAATCAAAAGAAATCAGCCAAGACCTCAGAAAATAAATTGGAAACCTCCACAAGTCTGGTTCATCCTTGGGGGCAATTTCCAAACGCCTGAAGGTACCACGTTCATCTGTACAAACAATAGTACGCAAGTATAAACACCAAGGGACCACGCAACTGTCATACCGCTCAGGAAAGAGACGCGTTCTGTCTCCTAGAGATGAACGTACTTTGGTGCGAAAAGTGCAAATCAATCCCAGAACAGCAGCAAAGGACCTTGCTAGAGGAAACCAGTACAAAAGTATCTATAACCACAGTAATACGAGTCCTATAATCAACATAACCTGAAAGGTCGCTCAGCAAGGATGAAGCCACTGCTCCAAAACTGCCATAAAAAAGCCAGACTACGGTTTGCAACTGCACATGGGGACAAATATCGTACTTTTTGGAGAAATGTCCTCTGGTCTGATGAAACAAAAATAGAACTGTTTGGCCATAATGACCATCGTTATGTTTGGAGGGAAAAAAAGGGAAGCTTGCAAGCTGAAGAACACCATCCTAACTGTGAAGGACTGGGGTGGCAGCATCATGTTGTGGGGGTGCTTTGCTGCAGGAGGGACTGGTGCACTTCACAAAATAGATGGCATGAGGGAGAAGATTATGTGGATATATTGAAGCAACATCTCAAGACATCAGTTAAAGCTTGGTTGCAAATGGGTCTTCCAAATGGACAATGACCCCAAGCATACATCCAAAGTTGTTGCAAAATGGCTAGTCAAGGTATTGGAGTGGCCATCATATAGCCCTGACCTCAATCCTATAGAACATTTGTGGGCAGAACTGAAAAGGAGTGTGCAAGCAAGGCCTTTACAACCCTGACTCAGTTATACTAGCTGTCAGGAGAAATTGGCCAAAATTCATCCAGCTTATTGTGGGAAGCTTGTTGAAGGCTACCTGAAACATTTGACCCAAGTTAAACAATTTTAAGGCAATGCTACCAAGTACTAATTGAGTGCATGTAAAATTCTGACCCACTGGGAATGTGATGAAAGAAATAAAAGCTTAAATAAATAATTCTCTACTATTATTCTGACATTTCACATGATTAAAATTAAGTGGTGATCATAACTGACCTAAGAGTGGGAATTTGTACTAGGATTAAATGTCAGGAATTGTGAAAAACAAAGTTTACATGTATTTCACTAAGGTGTATGTAAACTTCTGCCCAGCCCAAAAATAAACTGTCAAAAGGCTACTCACAATTGATCGAGGATGGGATTGATTGTCCCTGCTGTATCCCAAAAGTTTGGCTTTGCAAGCCAGCCACCTATACCTAGCAAGTTAGCAAACCAAATGCATAGCTGGAGCCCTGAACTGGAGAAAATTATTTGGCACTTTGAGAGTTATAAACTATAATTCAAGATATTTAGCGGGAAAACAATAGGTATGAATTTCAAGCGCAACTTGATCACCTCTTGTGCTGCTCAACAGTGGGCGTCACGTTAGGAAACGTCAGTTGGCTCCACGTGCTCTTTGTAAACAAGCATACCATGAAACTGACTCAATTGATTTGTGAATAAAAATACAAATACATTAAAATAATAAATAGGGACAGTATTGAAAATCATACCACAGGTATTTCAATATACCCCGGTATATGGTATATATGCTATACCGCCCAAGCCTAGATTGGACCCAGAATGATGAGTCTTCTCAAAGGACAGAAACAGTACAATTCCTTGTGAATCAAATCAGGATGAACTGCATTAGGATAAGAACGGAAGGTACAGTACAATGACTACTGGAGAAGAGAGAAGAGAGAGAGAAGGTAGATCATAAACAAATTACTGATCCTTTGGCACCCCTCCTTATGATTCTGAGACACTTCCTTGTGTCACAAAGTGCACTAGAAAGTGGAAGGGAGCACTAAATGGATGCAATGGAATCACAAGTTCATGCTGGGTTCGTCATTGGTTGAGATCAGAGACAGCGAGCCACAGCATTTGTTTACCAGTCTCTTAAATGCTCCTCTGATCGGCTTGTCACTCAGTTCCTGGACATAGGAAGAAGAGGGTCAACAAGGTTGACAACAACTGTGACAGTGGCTGGGCATGAGGGTGGGTAGGGACTTACTTTTGTCAGGTGATTTGATGAGGGTGGCGGAGGAGGAGGACAGGCGCTTGTTAATGCCAGAATCGGCCGGCTGTTTCAGGTTCATGGTGGAGGTAGAGCGCTTGTCAGCTAAGGGGAGGCAGGGACAGACAGACAGGGAGGGACGAGGGAGTTATACAGGAGGACCACTAGGAGACTGGGCATGGGGGAGAGGAAAGAGGGAGATAGGGGCAGGGTTCTTGCATTCTTGCAGTGTCCGAATGCCCTGCCGGCAGCTAATATTCAACACTCATTTAGTCTCATGTCTATGGTATACTGCACTGGCGGGGCAAAGTTTAAACCAAACACTGATCAATAGGGATGGGAATTGCCAGGGACCTCACAGTACGATATTATCACGATAGTTTGGTGCAGAAATGTATTGTGACTTTCACGATTCTACATGTATTGTGATTAGATACTGTAATTTGATGTTCCAAAACATATTGCTTACTATGGCTACGTTTACACAGACAGCCCAATTCAGGTTCTTCACTAATTGGCCTTTTGACCAATCAGAACAGCTCTGAAAAAGATCTGATGTGATCGGTCAAAAGACCAATTAGTGGAAAAAATATCAGAATTTGGCTGCCTGTCTAAATGCAGCCTATATGTCTGCTGCAGAGAGACAAGAGAGCATGGGTTTTTGATCAGCCATGGATATATAAAAGTGAGGCATACATGAACATCAAGGGCCAGACCAAAGCCATAACAATTCTTAGCCAGGCACAGCAGTTAGTGGAAAGAAGTGATAATCCAGAAAATATCAACTGAATAGACACCACAGGTGAACAGTCAAGAGAACGTGGACATTAGTTGGCACATGCGTGAAACAGTCAACAGTAGTGCTGCTCAGAGAGCTCAGTGCCTCCATGTGACAGCTGACCTGGAAGTGCTAAAGTGTGAGTGAGAGTGAAAGAAGGTGAGGATGCCCACAGGCTGCGTTTCCATTCAGCGAGCCCAAGGCATGTGGGACAGAAGCAACAGTGAAGTTCCCCTTACATGTTGATCTAAGGTCAGCCTTGCATTTTCCCTCCTGACGGTTCATTTTAGGATTGGGGGAGGGTAAGCTGATACTAGATCTGTGCATACAAACAACATTAACCCATCCCTGGGAGAACAGGAATATATTAGTGAGGCAGTGAGTGACTAAGAAAAGGGCTAGTGGTTAACATAACAGTGCCAGTCCATGCTACTGTACTGTAGGTATAGTACAGGTATCAACCAGCACCTTGTGTCCTGGGGGGCTTTTCTGGAGACGCGGGGGAGATAACTATAGCTACTGGAGAGGAGGCGCCTGCGTCAGGGTCTCCTGTGGGTGAGAAAGGATCTCAGCAGGGAGAGGGGAGAAGACACAACACCCCACCTCCCCACATGGACAAAGTGGAAGAGGAACAGGGCTGGCTGTCAAACATCAATAGATTCACCTCTCTGACCATCAGAGCCCACAAGACTGCTGGGAAACGGGCTCACATCATAAGACTTGGGTGAGGCTCTATGGGATCAGACCACAGAAATGTCAAATAAATAGACTGACAATGTACATATTTTGGACCTATACTAATAAGTACATTGGTTTTATACAGTATGGGTTGGATTACCTGACACAGATTAAGCACAATTGGACTGAAAAGCACTTTCATCTTCTATCATGTTTTTAAATCCAGAACTAGGTGTAATCTAGTCCTGGGAAACTGCCCCTAGATGTACAATAAATGCCTTGCCTGAAATAAAAACTAAACTTTTTTTTGTGATAGAGTGTAGCAGCTGTGTCACTGCACATTAATAGTATGCTTCATTAACTAAAGGCAGTCAAGACTTCAAATAAAAACAGAAAACATTGAGAAACAGAGCCAATCAACATAACTCCAGCTGACAGAGAACCAATAACGAGCCAGTCAATGTGAGGATGCATCAGCAAGTTTAACCGACTTGTGTCATTCAGCGTCCCACTGTCAGACAAGCAGAAACAGAAACTGCTTACACACACACACAGGTGGAGTCCTATACACTTTGTAGTCCTATCTAGATGGTATAGAGAGCAGTGGGAATGGTATGATGGAGGGTTCCTTACCAGGTCGGTTGTCTGACTCTGAAAGCCCCCCCCAGGACCACCTCTTCTGCTTCTGCTCCACTCTCTGGCTGCGCTCCAGGGTCCGCCGCATCACCGCCTCATAGTGCTCCTGTAGCACAAACACACAGAGCGAGAGAGCGAAAGAGAGAGCGATGGGTGAGCGAGAGAGCGAAAGAGAGAGCGATGGGTGAGCGAGAGAGCGAAAGAGAGAGCGATGGGTGAGCGAGAGAGCGAAAGAGAGAGCGATGGGTGAGCGAGAGAGCGAAAGAGAGAGCGATGGGTGAGCGAGAGAGCGAAAGAGAGAGCGATGGGTGAGCGAGAGAGCGAAAGAGAGAGCGATGGGTGAGCGAGAGAGCGAAAGAGAGAGCGATGGGTGAGCGAGAGAGCGAAAGAGAGAGCGATGGGTGAGCGAGAGAGCGAAAGAGAGAGCGATGGGTGAGCGAGAGAGCGAAAGAGAGAGCGATGGGTGAGCGAGAGAGCGAAAGAGAGAGCGATGGGTGAGCGAGAGAGCGAAGAGAGAGCGATGGGTGAGCGAGAGAGCGAAAGATGGGTGAGCGAGAGAGCGAAAGATGGGTGAGCGAGAGAGCGAAAGATGGGTGAGCGAGAGAGCGAAAGATGGGTGAGCGAGAGAGCGAAAGATGGGTGAGCGAGAGAGCGAAAGATGGGTGAGCGAGAGAGCGAAAGATGGGTGAGCGAGAGAGCGAAAGATGGGTGAGCGAGAGAGCGAAAGATGGGTGAGCGAGAGAGCGAAAGATGGGTGAGCGAGAGAGCGAAAGATGGGTGAGCGAGAGAGCGAGCGAAAGATGGGTGAGCGAGAGCGAGAGAGCGAAAGATGGGTGAGCGAGAGAGAGAGCGAAAGATGGGTGAGCGAGAGAGCGAAAGATGGGTGAGCGAGAGAGCGAAAGATGGGTGAGCGAGAGAGCGAAAGATGGGTGAGCGAGAGAGCGAAAGATGGGTGAGCGAGAGAGCGAAAGATGGGTGAGCGAGAGAGCGAAAGATGGGTGAGCGAGAGAGCGAAAGATGGGTGAGCGAGAGAGCGAAAGATGGGTGAGCGAGAGAGCGAAAGATGGGTGAGCGAGAGAGCGAAAGATGGGTGAGCGAGAGAGCGAAAGAGAGAAAGATGGGTGAGCGAGAGAGCGAAAGAGAGAGAGATGGGTGAGCGAGAGAGCGAAAGAGAGAGAGATGGGTGAGCGAGAGAGCGAAAGAGAGAGAGAGATGGGTGAGAGAGAGAGAGCGAAAAGAGAGAGATGGGTGAGCGAGAGAGCGAAAAGAGAGAGAGATGGGTGAGCGAGAGAGCGAAAGAGAGAGAGATGGGTGAGCGAGAGAGCGAAAGAGAGAGAGATGGGTGAGCGAGAGAGCGAAAGAGAGAGAGAGATGGGTGAGCGAGAGAGCGAAAGAGAGAGAGATGGGTGAGCGAGAGAGCGAAAGAGAGAGAGATGGGTGAGCGAGAGAGCGAAAGAGAGAGATGGGTGAGCGAGAGAGCGAAAGAGAGAGAGATGGGTGAGCGAGAGAGCGAAAGAGAGAGAGATGGGTGAGCGAGAGAGCGAAAGAGAGAGAGATGGGTGAGCGAGAGAGCGAAAGAGAGAGAGATGGGTGAGCGAGAGAGCGAAAGAGAGAGAGATGGGTGAGCGAGAGAGCGAAAGAGAGAGAGATGGGTGAGCGAGAGAGCGAAAGAGAGAGAGATGGGTGAGCGAGAGAGCGAAAGAGAGAGAGATGGGTGAGCGAGAGAGCGAAAGAGAGAGAGATGGGTGAGCGAGAGAGCGAAAGAGAGAGAGATGGGTGAGCGAGAGAGCGAAAGAGAGAGAGATGGGTGAGCGAGAGAGCGAAAGAGAGAGAGATGGGTGAGCGAGAGAGCGAAAGAGAGAGAGATGGGTGAGCGAGAGAGCGAAAGAGAGAGAGATGGGGGAGCGAGAGAGCGAAAGAGAGAGATGGGGGAGCGAGAGAGCGAAAGAGAGAAAGGCGGGGATAGCAAGAGAGGGGGGGGGGATAGCGAGCGAGAGATATGAGAGAGGGGCGGAGAGGAGAAAGAGAGAGAGGGGGAGATTGAGAGATATGGAGAGAGATGGGCACATTGGTAGAATGCAAAGTCATTCAGAAATAATCTTGGTCTCCCAAACCAAAATAAACAAGGTCAAACAGATAATGGGACAAAAACAACAACATGAACATGTGTCCCAGAATGATTTGAGTCGGTAACTCAAGGTGAAATGCCATTTTCTGTCTGACGAGCTGACAATAACTGTTCACTATAATATGACCATAGTGATGGGAGAGGGGGTAAGTGAGGTAGATCATTTTGAGAGACAAACAAGATGTCAGATAACGTCATATTAGAGATCAAGCCAAATAGTCTGTTCTGTTTGAAACAAAAACGCATATCCCTAAAATATCTTGTAAATTCTGAAATCTTTCAGATGTCACGACCATCACTAAATTGTTCTGGGGCCGTTGCTGTAGTGGTGAAAAACAGCAGGCTACTAATAACAAAGTGTCTGGAATAAGAACTCTGAGTGACTGAGCTTCCTGCAGCAGACGCCCATGAAAAGAAGCTAAAAACGGGATATGGTGTCATTCATAACACGTACCAAAGTATGCAGACTTCACCGAAGTTCTTCCCCCATGCTCTAACCGAGACATAGCATTAACTCTGCCAATTAGGCTACACCATAAAATACCACAGACCTGAGCAGTGAGCATAGCCACCTCGTGATGAGTTAAGTTCACCAGTACCAATTGAAATACATTCTTCTTGCTTACTTGTACATCTGCATAGCCTGGTTCAGACACATTTGTATCATTCCCAAACCACTTCATCTCAGGGGCTAAAATTAACACATGCCAAATACGGGTCGGTGTTGACATCGGCGGGTAAGCGGTCTATTCCAGCCACATTGGCAGGTGGTCTGGGACCCACAGTGCAAGCATTTCACTCCCATTAGCAAATAAGAGAATTAAGTAAATTATGAGAACATTTATCGCCAAAATAAATGCAGCAGTAATTGTAGCAGAAATAAAAAAAAATTCTCATCTACCTGCCACAGTAGCTGGTGGACCAAAAGGTTCCATGCCCAGCACTGCACACACCAGTTAACTAGAATATATCCCAATAATACCAGCTGTATCTGTAGTGCCGCCCTGGTGTTGAGGATGACCCCAGGGGCCTGTACCTTCTCCTCCTCCTGTTTTAGCTTCCTCTTCCCCTCCACGGCTGAGCGTCTCTGCTCCTCCTTCCTGCGCTGCTCGTCCAGCTTCTTCTGGCGCTCCTCCATCTGACGCTCCACCTGCAGCTTGGCCTTACGCTCCCGCTCCAGGATCTGAGTTTCCTTCGTAGCTAAAGATGGGGGCGGGGTTGTGAGGGTGCAAGTGTGTGTCAGTGTGAAAGGGTGATGAAAAAAAACAAGGGAAAACACATTGGTTCGTTTACTTTGTGACCAGCCCAGAGGTCACCTCATTAAATCTCCCAGTAAGGTCCCTTTACACTCTAAAGAAGGCATTTCCTGTCTTAACAGGAAATGCCTCTGAGGACTTGCAATGTATGTACTTGTGTATGTTGCTAATCCAATGATTTGATTAGGGCTGAAACGGTCAGGGTCCGAGTCTGGGCCTATTAAAGAGGATGGTGTACAGGTTTCCTGAGACCACTACGAGAATGTTCTGTTGGATTCTGAACCACCATTCAGACTGAGCTCTTACCTTGCTGCCTATCGGCCTCCTCTCGTCTCTCTTTCGCCACTCGAAGACGCTCGTCTATCCTTAGTGCAGCACCATCAATGACTGCATGCACACACAGACACACAGGTAAGTGGGAACACACTCACCTTCACACGCGGTGGAGAAAGTGTGAACATGGGTGGAGCATCGTTGGTGGATTATAATGAGCTGCAGTGTCACTGAGTGAATCACCCGACAGGCAGATGTGTCCATCGTGTGCCTACCTCACATTAATGCACTTTGAGTCATATTACTGTAACTGTTACGTGGAAATAGTGCGAAGATCGGTCAAATTTCCAAGCCCTCGTTTCCAGGGAATTATTGATTTTGCACAAAAATAAAACAGTGATCGTGGAATCACAGAGGGACTGATTAGGCTACTCTGCAATGAATTATAGCAGGTAGGGCTAATTTATGACTACTGAGGTTAAGATCATGATAGCACATGATAAAAACATAACATTAGCTAGGCCTCCTTGAAATACGGCAGAGGCTTAGGGTGACATAGGACTCATTCTGGTGGTATGTATGCCTATACATAATATATACATGTGTGTGTACTCTATATTCGTACATGTGTGTGTGTGTGTGTGACAGTGTGGGTTTATACAGATGCAGAAGGCAGGGGCTGTTTTGTTACCTGGTCGGGGAGACTTTGCTGCTGCTGCTGGGGATGGTGTGTTAGCTGCTGCTACTGCTGCTGGGGATGGTGTGTTAGCTGCTGCTACTGCTGCTACTGCAGGCCCTGGGCTGTTCCCTGCTAGGCTGCGCCGCTCCTCTGCCTGTGCCTGCGCAGCTGCAGCTGTAAGCACACACACAGAGAGAGACAGAGAGAGACAGAGAGAGACAGAGAGAGACAGAGAGAGACAGAGAGTCACACGGTCGAGCATGATCAATAAAAATACATTTTAAAAGGACATCTAATGAAATGAAAATGATTTTGGAATAAGGAGCTGCTGAGCAAGCGGTTTACACTGTGCCTTGTTTATCCTCCATAGGAATGCATGTTCTAGAGAGATCCAGATGATTTAACATTACAGAACAATCCATCTAGTCAGCCTCTAGCCACCCCCTCATCAATGGTCAGCCAGGCAGCTGTACACAGGGCTCTGTGACACACGGTCAGATGCGCTTTGGTCACGACACTAACAGTGCTGGGCTTTTCTATACAAACATCCCAGGAAGAACCTGAAATGTAAAACAATGTCATAGGCCCGCCATTGACTTGTTATAATTTTTGAGTCCCTCAGATAACATATGAACAAGGCATAAGCCATGGAAAAATGTGTAGAATTTCAGTTACTTTGTTTAAATACGGAATTCGCTCTCAGCCACATGACAAATGTGTAGAATTACAGGAAACTAGAATTTAAAAAATAAAATAGTCAAATAGTCTCTCTTCACGATAGCAAAATGTGCAGAATTTGATTAAATTAGCATTAAAACAGCAACATTGTCTCTGCAGTTCAGTACTATAGGCTAGCAAAGCCCCATGAGTGTATGGGATAGTAAAGTAGCCATCATGCTTAAATATCTGAGTCTGAGACAGCGGATAACAACGTCAACAAAAAATGTCCTGTCTAAATGCCTTTATGTCACAAACCACTTTAGTGCAACAGAAGGGAACCATGAACCCTACTCCCCACAGCACCTCTGCTTCTCCCTAACGTGAGACAGTATGGCAACACTAAAGCATTATCCAATGGGGAGTGGTGACAATGGCCCTCTTTACAAGACCCTGATGGTGCTCTGTGTTCACTGCTATCTGCCATGCTGTTTGTTGAGTGGGAGTGCATAGTACAGGAAAGCTCATATACAGAGGACGAGAATCTGCGGGAGAAAACTCATCCGGATATGAACACAATAAAACCAAAGGCAGGTTATCAGTGAGTGGAAATTCCAAATCAGGAAGTGGACTACAGAAGAGGACTATGCTACAGCTCTTTCCATTAGCCCATATCAGTGTGGTTCTGACTGGAGAAGAGAAACCTCAAAACAACAGACAATGGATCTGTAAGTTCAACACTCTTCCACTCCCAAACGGACTGGCATTGATGTATATCTTAAGCCATTGGCCTTTACAGAGCAGATAGCAAACGTCAACGGGGGGACAAAACCAACACGACAAACAAACAAAGCTGCATCAATACCATAGTCTTCAATGGAACAGCATCAATATATTTCACTCAGGTCGTCACAGATGAATGACTCGGTCAAAGTCTGCTGATAATCCCATAGGAAGTGGACATCAGTTTACTTTCATCACGCTTCACAGAGTGGGAATCCCAGGTTAAGTGAAAAGTTAATGGCCTTAGGACTATCTGATACCTACCCTTCATAAGACTCAGGTCTAATACACAAATGAGCTAACCCACTGCCTCTTTAGAAACTGAGGGGTGCTTAGTATTAGATTACACATTTGGGGTGAATGGTTAAGTAGTGGTGTCTCATGAGCTAGTGACTAACATCCATCCTTTCCTCAGGGGAATAACAAAACACAATGAGAGGGTGTGAAATTAGATTAAGGTAGGCCAATATACAGCTCTTGAATGTACGAAACAGAGGAAAAATATATAATCTAATCCAAGTTGGTGCAGATAAGGAATCATCCACTAGACGAACTTCAAAACCTCATCACATCGGCCTAAAAGGGACTCTTACAACACACCATTCATCTAGTGTCCTCCTCCCCCTCCAAGACTTAGGCAGTTCTGTCACATGGCAACTGTCCATCAGAGTACAGCTTGCGACCAGAAAAGGGCTTATGCATCTCACTCACTGTCAATCCAAGCCTCAATTCACACTCATTCCAAGCCAAGCACCTAAGTCTTTTCAGAGACCCAAGACAACTGAAATAATTTTTAAATGAATAGTGAAGGATTTTATTGTTTTATTTATTTAACTAGGCAAGGCAGTTAAGAACAAATCCTGATTTACAATGACGACCTACGCAGGCTAAATCCAGACGACGCTGGGCCAATTGTGCGCCGCACTATGGGACTCCCAATCAAGGCCAGTTGTGATACTGCCTGGAATCGAAGCAGGGTCTGTAGTGACGACTCTAGCACTAAGACGTAGAGCCTTAGACCGCTGCGCCACTCGGGAGCCCTAAGTCAGATGAACTTGTGGATACCTTTTTATGTTTCTGCATACAGTATGAAGAAAGTTTGAGGTAGATTTGCAAACCAATGCCAACTAGCATTAGCACAATTATTGGCAGTCTATGGGAACAGCTAGCATGCTAGTTAGCAATTGCGCAAACGCAAGATAGAAACATCCTACAAAATGCACGCAGAGACATAAAAATGGTATTCACCAGTTCATCTGACTCTGGAAAAGTAGATAAAGGGCTTCATTGTCAAAATCCAGAACAATTCTCTTTAAAAAGATTGACTGCAATTTCATAATGACCAATTTTAGGTTAGTAGTTCCTTTACATGAACACTTGGGCAATATATTGACCACATTTATCAAATGAAAGTCTGTGGTCTGTCATCAGGGGCCAGGTCTGAGGTAGCATGTCATGTAGTTGGGCAGGGCTCTGGGTAAAAAAAAAAAGTAAAGAATTCACACTGCCCTCGCCTTTGAATGAAGATTTAACTCTTCCGCCAGTTAAATTCAACTTCGTTAGGTCTGAGTACTCTATGCATTTACATTGCTATGTTTAGAAAGGAACCAAGATACACTGAACAAAAAATATAAAAACGCAACATGCAAGTTTCAACGATTTTACTGAATTAGTTCATATAAGGAAATTTGCCAATTTAAATGAATTCAATAGGCCCTAATCTATGGATTTCACACAACTGGGCAAGAGTACAGCCATGGGTGGGGGACCAGGCACAGCCAACTATGAGCTTTTCTCCACAAAAGGGCTTTATTATAGACAGAAATACTACTCAGTTTTATCAGCTGTCTGAGTTGCTGGTCTCAGACGATCCCGCAGGCGAAGAAGCCAGATGAGGTGGTCCTAGGCTGGTGTGGTTACAGGTGGTCAGTGGTTGTGAGCCCAGTTGGACGTACTGACACATTTTTCTAAAATGACATTGGAGGCAGTTTATGGTAGATAAATTTACTTTCAATTCTCTGGCAACAGCTCTGGTGGACATTCCTGCAGTCAGCATGCTAATTGCTCACTCCCTCAACTTGAGAAGTCCGTGGCATTGTGTCGTTTGACAAAACTGCACATTTTAGAATGGCCTTTTATTTTACCCAGGCGCACATGTGTAATGATCATGCTGTATAAATCAGCTTCTTGATATGCCACACCAGTCAGGTGGATGGATTATCTTGGCAAAAGAGAAATGCTCACCTAGAGGGATGTAAACAAATTTTGTGCATATTTTTTATTTCAGCTCATGAAACATGGGGACCAACACTTCACATTTTGATTTTATATTTTTGTTCTGTGTATTTTTCCAACATTCACTCAATGTACTCTGGGTAAATATACAGGACAAGCCACTCCATCAGAATGTGCTATCGGACAACTAGATATACTTACCTACTTACATTTTGGAAGCTAATAGATAGCATTTTGTTAAAAGATGACAATTGTAATCAGAAGATAAAATGAACATGTAAATAGTATTGGTAACATTAAAATACCAGTAGAATAACTGCTGATTAAATAATTTAAAATTGTACACCCAATGTAGGCTACTGCCCCTTTAAGAGCTAGAATGGACTTTACGACCATGTCACCAAATGTTGTCTTCACACTATTCAAACCCCACAATCAATAAACAGCTTATGAAGCTATCCTAGCCTATAGATCAACATATTGCAAACAAATGCTTGACATGCTTAACACCCCGGCCATCCTACAATCTAAGCTTGATGCCCTCAATCTCACACAATTTATCAATGAACCTACCAGATATAACCCCAAATCCATAAACACAGGCACCCTCATAGATATCATCCTAACTAACTCACCCTCCAAATACACCTCCGCTGTTTTCAACCAAGATCTCAGCGATCACTGACTCATTGCCTGCATCCGTAATGGGTCTGCGAGCAAACGACCACCCCTCATCACTGTCAAACGCTCCCTAAAACAATTCTGCGAGCAGGCCTTTCTAATCGACCTGGCCGGGGTATCCTGGAACGACATTGACCTCATCCCGACACTAGAGGAGGCCTGGTTATTCTTTAAAAGTGCCTTCCTCACCATCTTAAATAGGCATGCCCCATTCAAAAAATTGTAGAACCAGGAGTAGATGAAGCCCTTGGTTCACTCCAGACCTGTCTGCCCTTGACCAGCACAAACACATCCTGTGGCGTTCTGCATTAGCATCGAATAGCCCCTGTGATATGCAACTTTTCAGGGAAGTTAGGAACCAATATACACAGGCAGTTAGGAAAGCTAAGGCTAGCTTTTTTAAACAGAAATTTGCACCCTGCAGTACAAACTCAAAAACGTTCTGGGACACTGTAAAGTCCATGGAGAATAAGAGCACCTCATCCCAGCTACCCACTGCGCTGAGGCTAGGAAACACTGTTACAACAGACAAATCCACTATAATTGAGAATTTCAATAAGCATTTCTCTACGGCTGGCCATGCTTTCTACCTGGCTACCCCTACCCCGGGTCAACTGCCCAGCACCCTCCACAGCAACCCGCCCAAGCCCCCACCATTTCTCCTTCACCCATATCCAGATAGCTGATGTTCTGAAAGAGCTGCAAAATCTGGACCCCTACAAATCAGCCAGGCTAGACAATCTGGACCCTCTCTTTCTTAAATTATCTGCCGAAATTGTTGCAACCCCTATTACTAGCATGTTCAACCTCTCTTTTGTATCGTCTGAGATTTTTGAATCACATCATACCTTCTCCGCTATGCAATCTGGATTCCGAGCTGGTCATGGGTGCACCTCAGCCACGCTCAAGGTCCTTAACGGTATCATAACCGCCATCGATAAGAGACATTACTGTGCAGCCATATTCATTGACCTGGCCAAGGCTTTCGACTCTGTCAATCACCACATTCATATTGGCAGACTCAACAACCTTGGTTTCTCAAATGATTAGCTCGCCTGGTTCACCAACTCCTTCTCTGATAGAGCTCAGTGTGTCAAATCGGTGGGCCTGAGGTCTGGGCCTCTGGCAGTCTCTGGGGGTGCCACAGGGTTCAATTCTCGGGCCGACTCTTCTCTGTATACATCAATGATGTCACTCTTGCTGCTGGTGATTCTCTAATCCACCTCTACGCAGACGACACCATTCTGTATACTTCTGGTCCATCTTTGGACACTGTGTTAACAACCCTCCAGGCGAGCTTCAATGCCATATTTCCTTCCGTGGCCTCAAACTGCTCTTACACACAAATAAAACTAAAATGCTCTGACTTAGAATACGTGGATAACTACAAATACCTAGGTGTCTGGCTGAACTGTAAACTCTCCTTCCAGACTCACATTAAGCATCTCCAATCAAAAATGTAATCTAGAATCGGCTTCCTATTTCGCAACAAAGCTTCCTTCACTCATGCTGCCAAACATACCCTCGTAAAACTGACCATCCTACTGATCCTTGACTTCGGGGATGTCATCTATAAAATAGCCTCCAACACTCTACTCAGCAAACGGGATGTAGTCTATCACAGTGCCATCCGTTTTGTCACCAAAGCCCCATATACTACTCACCACTGCGACCTGTACGCTCTCGTTGGCTGGCCCTCGCTTCATACTCGTCGCCAAACCCACTGGCTCCAGGTCACCTACAAGTTTTTGCTAGGTAATGCCCCACCTTTTCTCAGCTTGCTGGTTACCATAGCAGCACCCACTCGTAGCACACGCTCCAGCAGGTATATCTCACAGGTCACCCCCAAAGTCAATTCCTCCTTTCGTCGCCTTTCCTTCCAGTTCTCTGCTGCCACTGACTGGAACTAACTGCAAAAATCACTGAAGCTGGAGATTCCCATCTCACTCACTAGCTTTAAGAACCAGCTGTCAGAGCATCTCACAGATCACTGCACCTGTTCATAGCCCATCTATCTACCTCATTCCCATACTGTATTTATTTATTTTGCTCCTTTTGCACCACAGTATCTCTACTTGCACATCCATCTTTTGCACATCTACCATTCATGTTTAATTGCCATATTGTAATTACTTCGCCACCATGGCCTATTTTTTGCCTTAACTCCCTTATTTGACCTTATTTGCACTCACCGTATATAGACTTTGTTTTATTTTTTTTCTACTGTACTATGTTTTGTTCATTCCATGTGTAACTCGGTTTTGTATGTGTCGAACTGCTATGCTTTATCTTGGCCAGGTCGCAGTTGCAAATGAGAACTTGTTCTCAACTAGCTTACCTGGTTAAATTTTAAAAAAATCATCTGAACATCATGTCAGTACAAAACTGTATATTTGAATTTCTGTGCATCCTTGACAATCTCTAATCAATATCCATAAACAGCACATGTTCTTTTCCCACGAACCTGCACATCATCTTCTCTCACCAATGTGAGGGGTTATGGCAGGGGAAATGGTGTTGCAGTAGTCTACTGTGTGGTGTGGGAATAATGACAAGCGAACGTGGAAAGCTTTGTGTTCACAATGATCTGGTCCCTTTTTTGGGGCACAGAATTCAAGCAAACCAAACTCAGACAACCTCTCGAGATAGTTCAATTCACATCTGGGGCTCTTTTGAGGGTGCTGAGTTCCTTTGGAGTGTTCACACTATTCATAGACAGACTCTTGGCCCAGGCAGTGGTCATTCATTTTGCTATTTTCATATTGCTATGCAGACGACACACAATTAATCTTCTCCTTTCCCCCTTCTGATGACCAGGTGGCGAATCGCATCTCTGCATGTCTGGCAGACATATCAGTGTGGATGACGGATCACCACCTCAAGCTGAACCTCGGCAAGACGGAGCTGCTCTTCCTTCCGGGGAAGGACTGCCCGTTCCATGATCTCGCCATCACGGTTGACAACTCCATTGTGTCCTCCTCCCAGAGCGCTAAGAACCGTGGCGTGATCCTGGACAACACCCTGTCGTTCTCAACTAACATCAAGGCGGTGGCCCGTTCCTGTAGGTTCATGCTCTACAACATCCGCAGAGTACGACCCTGCCTCACACAGGAAGCGGCGCAGGTCCTAATCCAGGCACTTGTCATCTCCCGTCTGGATTACTGCAACTCGCTGTTGGCTGGGCTCCCTGCCTGTGCCATTAAACCCCTACAACTCATCCAGAACGCCGCAGCCCGTCTGGTGTTCAACCTTCCCAAGTTCTCTCACGTCACCCCGCTCCTCCGCTCTCTCCACTGGCTTCCAGTTGAAGCTCGCATCCGCTACAAGACCATGGTGCTTGCCTACGGAGCTGTGAGGGGAACGGCAGCTCAGTACCTCCAGGCTCTGATCAGGCCCTACACCCAAACAAGGGCACTGCGTTCATCCACCTCTGGCCTGCTCGCCTCCCTACCACTGAGGAAGTACAGTTCCCGCTCAGCCCAGTCAAAACTGTTCGCTGCTCTGGCCCCCAATGGTGGAACAAACTCCCTCACGACGCCAGGACAGCGGAGTCAATCACCACCTTCCGGAGACACCTGAAACCCCACCTCTTTAAGGAATACCTAGGATAGGATAAAGTAATCCTTCTCACCCCCCTTTAAAAGATTTAGATGCACTATTGTAAAGTGGCTGTTCCACTGGATGTCATAAGGTGAATGCACCAATTTGTAAGTCGCTCTGGATAAGAGCGTCTGCTAAATGACTTAAATGTAAATGTAATTCAGATTGTCGATCCAAAGAGTTCCACTGAAGAGAGTCATCTTTAAAAGAAGTTTAAATAATTCCCTGCTTGTGTGATAGTGTGATTAGAAGTAGGTGCACCCTACCCTCACAGACGCAGATTAAAAGAGCAGGCCAGAGGATATAGAGAATATGCAAAAGGGATTGTCTGAGTCACTGTCCTCATCCTCTCGGTCACTCACAAAGGAGGACAGTGGGCAAACAGTGAGCCCTCTCCTCCAGCACAAAGCATGCAAATAACAGTACACCATAGCAACAATAAAAGGACTGAGTCCCTGGTTACACCACCTATGCTCCAGTCCATACCCATCTGCCACACCTGGGAGGCAAGTGATACCATCAATTTATCCAAAGTTAATATTGGTCATAGACTAGCCTACATTAACTGGACAATGCAATAGGGGTTTCAATTGAATATAATGCTTTTATTCAGGTCTTTTCACCACAGACTTACACATATTTTACATTTTAGTCATTTAGCAGACACACTTATTCAGAGCGACTTACTTGTTGCTATCGTACTGGTCCCCCGTGGGAATCAACCACACAACCCTGGGTTCGAGCCACACAGGACCACGTATTGTAGAACTGAAAGTGAGTGCATACATTTTCATACTGGTCCCCCGTGGGAATTGAACCCAATGCTCTAACAACTGAGCCACACAGGACCGCGTATTGTAGAACTGAAAGAGCCAGGTGTCCTTGTGCACACTGAAAGGAGAGCTGACGAGGAGGGAGAGGGCATCTGCATCAATCACTATGGAGATTTGCATTGATAAGCATACATTAGACCCGAGTGGGCTGGCTGCTGTAAATCAGACAGACTGGATGACGCAGCACAAAGCCGGACAAGAGCGTGGGTGGCGTTTTTATAACAGTAATGTCAATGGGAACAACAGCAATGGTGACTGAGTGAAGGTATTAAGCAAAACCATTAGCACACACAACAAATTTGCCTGCCTAGCTGACGTCAATGTCAATTGGAGTTACGTTTCAATGGCATTTTAACTTCTCGATACCATTTGTATGTCTCTGTGTCCAGTATGAAGAACGTTGGAGGAAGTTTTGCGAGCCTATGCTAACTAGTTTTAGCACAATTAGAAATCTATGGGTTTAGACTTCAAGTCATTGCGCTAACGCTAGTTAGCAACTTTCTTCAAACCGCACACAGACCAAATGGAATCCATGAGTTCATCGGACTACGGGGAAGTAGAGAAATGGCCCCATTGCCAAAATCCTGAAGAATCCCTTTAATAATAACGTGTCAAATGCTAGTTTTCATTTTTATGCTGACAACATTTATTGTTGTGCCGCAACATTGAATAAGGCCTTTGAAGAACTGCAATCTACCTTTACTATTGTCCAGACTCAGCACTGTCAGCTGAAGTGGCTTTTAAAATGCTGAAAAAGTTTATGGTTTTCACAAAATCTAAGATGAAACCTCAGACTCTCCCATGTATAGTCACTATGCAGATAGAGTATAAAGAGAAGCAACTTACAAGTACTTGGGGTCTCTTGATAGATGAGTGTCTCACCTTTAAAACCCACATCGAAGGTTCAGGTTGGGTTTTTATTTTCATAATAAGTCATTTTTTTCTTTTGAAGAGAGAAAGAGGCTCGTTTCCGCTATTTTCGTGCCTGTAATTGATTATGGTGATATCTTGTACATGTTTGTCCCTGTGACATCATGCTGGACAATAACATGAGGAGAATGGGAACAGTTACATTAAATTAGAGCATGGCACTCCTCCTAGAATTGAAAAGAGGAACTAGGCAAGGTTGCCCAACTCTTCCTGCTTGCAACCCAACTTTTACAAGTTTTGTTAAATCCAGCAATATGAAAGGGGTCTCTATTGCTGACAGAGATATCACCACCAGTAAGCCTGTAGATGACACCACCCTCTTTTTGAAAGATTCCTAGATCAGTCGATGTGATAAATATATTTTTCAAAGCATCTGGTCTTTGCCTAAACCTTAATAAGTGTGAATTGTTTGCTGTTAAAGACTGCGATACCCTCTATATGCAATATTCCAGTCAAGGAAAAAGTAACGCACCTTGGTATTACCATATCTAAGGATCAACAGGAAAGATGCTCATTAAATTTCATAACTATTTTTGAAAATAAAAGTTTAACCATTGGTTGCTGAGGGATTTATCCTTGAAAAGGTCAGGTATTGCTTTCTAAAGCTGAAGGCATCTCCAGATTTACTTATGCAGCCCAGTCCCTACATCTTCACAAAATAAGTAAACCGGTTGACCAGATGCTTTAACTTCCTGGGAAAAAAATCATACACATTGTATTAGGAAATCTGTCGCCATGAACACATGAATATGGTGGTCTCATATTTTTTCAGATTTTCATACTTTGAATAATACTTAAATTGGGCTAAACATTTCCTAAAGAATACAACTTCAATTTGGAGTTTCATCCCTCATATCTTCTCCCGTTTTGGCGGCTTCAATTTTATGTTACTTTGTAACTATAAAAATGATTAGATTCCTAAAAAAATGATCTGCTTTTCATAGACAAGTATACTTAGCGTGGTCGTTAAACCATTTTTCCCCGCATAGGTATTTCATTTGGAACAATAAGGATATTTTGTATAGAAACAAGTCTATTATTTTAAGAACTGGTTTAATAATCATATCCTGCTGATGAGTCAACGTTTTAATGCAGAAGGATTGTCAATCATTATAAGGAATTTTTCTCTTTACAATATCCGTCACACCTAGAGAGTTCACCATAGTCTGATGCTATTCCATTCGAAACTCTCATTTTATTTAGAGGTGTAACCAGACCTCACCTTCTTGACCTGCCCTCGCTTAATCCAGTTGACTCTCCAATAGGGAAACGGTGTTTCTCCTTGCTCCCTCAGAACAACAGATACATCCCTGCTTTATTTAAAAGGGATATAGAATCAATTCCTTATGTCACGACTTACTGGAATACATTTGTCAATAATATCTGTTGGGGAAAAAAAGTCTGGTTATTACCACACAAATACCTGCTTGTTAACAAGGTCAAAGGTCTCTTTCAGAATGATCCATAAGTATTACCGTGCTAATCATTACCCGATGAAACAAAAAAATACATTAACTGTACTTTGTGTTGAGCATCCAGAAAGAGTTTTGCATTTATTTTGCCATTGTCTTTTTTCTGCAATAAAAAAAATACAAATAAAAGCCATGAGGAGCTGAGGCTTGTTACTAACTCCAAAGCTCTCACATCACTGTACCCTCTACATGAGAGTGGGTTGGCCTTCATTAGCTCTTCAGAGATTAAATCATTGCTACATTTTTATTTATAAGGCCATATTGAGACGGCTACCATTTTACTTTTGTAACTACATTGTCTAGCAGTCAAATGAAAACTATCGTCTGTGCACAGATGACTGTGTCTAGCTGATTGTGCCTAAGGCCCGTACAGAGCTAGGGCAAAAAGCTTTTTAGGACTCTGCCCCTTCCACTTGGAACGAGCTTGAAAAGGTCCGAAAACGACAGGAGCTCATCCCATTTCAAAATGTGTTTAAAGTAAGTGTTCAACCTATGATGGAAAATAAAAGAGGGCTATCTATGTTCTGACCCACAGTTGCACCACACTTTCCCAAAACATCTTGCTTTTCTGTATGTAAATGTATGTTGTTTTTTTAACTGTAGCGCTTTGTGTTTTATGATGTAAATGTGTCTGCAACTTTGTGTGCTGCCATTTTGACCAGGTCTCTCTTGTAAAACAAACAGATTAACAATGAGACTAACCTGGTAAAATATGTTTTATGTCCACAACTAAAATACAATATGTTTAAAAACAACCTACTTTTTTTCATCAAACCATAGAGGACATGCCATTTTAATTAGCCTATGCTTGCTAGCTACAGCGGCACTACATTGCTGCGATGGGGGAAACACCTCACTGATTAGTCTGTGGTACCTAACTTATCCTATTAGGCAGTTAGGGTACAGTATCCACTGCAACAGCTTTTCACTCTATAATCACACACAACATAGTAAATAGACTGGCTATATTGATTAGGCTAGCTAGGCTAGGAAACATCCCCCAGGCAGAGCAGTTAGGGGAGGCAGTAAAATCCAACTCATCAGGGGGCTCCTGTCTTGTCCTGGAACACTCATCATGGCTCCACAGACAGGGCAGGCACTGGTCATAAACAGGAAGCAGGCCAGCCTGCACCATCATGCAGCTGCAGTTCTGTTCACAGCCGGACAAAACCACCAGTGTTCAAACAGGAAATGTCTAACTTCAAAGCACTATGGGTAATGAACACCAATATAAAAGAGTATGAGGCATATAACATTTTGTTCATAAATTACATACTACTCACAATAAATGTACATTGGGCCACTGCTGAAGACATGCTGACTGCGGCGTTCGTGCCTCCTGTCCAAAGCCACAGTGACATTGACACCTCAGTGCTCAATACCAGTCAGCCAAAATAAAAGCAGAGTCCAGCCACTCGTCAGTAGACAGGGCCCCCCCCCCCACCCTTAACACAACCATCCACCACTCAACACACACACAAATATCAGTCAGAGACAATAGTGAGTTCAGTGGGTCAGTGAAGTGACCTCGCATTCCCTCTGGGGCCCAGCAGTAGCAATGGTTGGGTGTTTCTTGGCAAGCAGGAAGTGCAGTACTGCAGATACCTGGAGGGGAATGTGTCCACACCGTCTAATAATGACAGTCTTCACCGGGCACAGCTGCGATGAGGGTGCACACACACACAGCAGATCTTGTCCAGGATTATTGGGGACACATTCACTCAGAGGTAAGCCGGGGCTATTTCCAGAGCCACCGGGATGATGACACCTTGACGACAGCAGGTTGAGCTCCATTCTCACTGGCTATTGACAGAATGCCCTGACCAGAGTTGGGCTCACACAAGGACTGTCTCAGATGTGTAACACACACACACACATCACGTTTCATCAGCATCACTCATGGCAGGCCAACAAGCACAATGGAGTGGATAGGCCTAGGCTCAATGCTTATACAGTCAACTGATACAAAGCATCTAAACTCAACAAAAAATAAACGTCCTCACTGTCAACTGCATTTATTTTCAGCAAACTTAACATGTGTAAATATCTGTATGAACATAACAAGATTCAACAGACAAAAACTGAACAAGTTCCACAGAAATGTGACTAACAGAAATGGAATAATGTGTCCCTGAACAAAGGGCGGTGTCAAAATCAAAAGTAACAGTCAGTACCTGGTGGGGCCACCAGCTGCATGAAGTACCGCAGCGCATCTCCTCCAGATTTGTCAGATCTTGCTGTGAGATGTTACTCCAATCTTCCACCAAGGCACCTGCAAGTTCCCAGACATTTCTGGGGGGGGAATGGCCCTAGCCCCCACCATCCGATCCAACAGGTCCGAGACGTGCTCAATGGGATTGAGATCCGGGCTCTTCGCTGGCCATGGCAGAACACAGACATTCCTGTCTTGCAGGAAATCACACACAGAACGAGCAGCCTGGCTGGTGGCATTGTCATGCTGCAGGGTCATGTCAGGATGAGCCTGCAGGAAGGGTACCACATGAGGGAGGAGGATGTCTTCCCTGTAACGCACAGGGTTGAGATTGCCTGCAATGACAACAAGCTCAGTTTGATGATGCTGTGACACACCGCCCCAGACCACGATGGACCCTCCACCTCAGAAATCCCGCTCCAGAGTAAAGGCCTCAGTGTAATGCTCATTCCTTCAACGGTAACCGCAAATCCGACCATCACCAATGGTGAGACAAAACCACGACTCGTCAGTGAAGAGCACTTATTGCCAAGCCTGTCTGGTCCAGCGACGGTGGGTTTGTGCCCATACGTGATGTTGTTGCCGGTGATGTTGAGGACCTGCCTTATAACAGGCCTACAAGCCCTCAGTCCAGCCTCTCTCAGCCTATTGAGGACAGTCTGAGAACTGGCGGGATTGGGTGTTCCTGGTGCAACTCGGGCAGTTGTTGCCATCCTGTACCTGTCCTGCAGGTGTGATGTTCGGCTATACCAATCCTGTGCAGATGTTAATATATAATAATAATAATATATGCCATTTCGCAGACGCTTTTATCCAAATGTTACTAGTGGTCTGCCACTGCGAGGACGATCAGCTGTCCGCCCTGTCTTAAGCGTCTCACAGTACGGACATTGCAATACTGCTATACTGTTACACTGGCAATACTAAAGTGCCTATAAGAACATCCAATAGTCAAAGGTATATGAAATACAAATGGTACAGAGAGAAATAGTCATAAATACTATATTAACTACAACCTAAAACCTCTTACCGTGGAATATTGAAGTCTCATGTTAAAAGGAAGCACCAGCTTTCATATGTTCTCATGTTCTGAGCAAAAGCTGAGCAAGCTTTTTTACATGGCACATATTGCACTTTTACTTTATTTTCCAACTCTTTATTTTTTATTATTTAATCCAAATTGAACATGTTTCATTATTTATGAGGCTAAATTTATTTTTATTGATGTATTATATGAGTGGGCACATCCAACTTCCATGATATTTTACTGCATCACATGAATCAGCTCTTATTCACCCGATAAAAGAGTTGACCTGCCTGGGGCTCGTTTCTCTCTGTACTGTAATGCCTGCCATGAAACCAAACCGTGTCACTGTCGGGGGCTCTGCAATCTCAGACTGTAGCATGTCATGACCTCTGAACTCAGGGTTAACCTCCTGTAGAAGACAGGGATGAGGGAAACTCCTAACTAGTTGTTTCTGTTTCATTGCTACAAGCTTCCGAACAAAAAAAGGCTAAACGATTTCCTCCTTCAGTTCCCTCAGAACAATTCAGAAATATTTTTCATGCTTTTGATTCCTCAGGCCAGGCAGAGCCAGGATTCAGATAGCCTTGCTTAGGTTCCAGTCACAGGCATCTGATCTGCACTCATAATGACAGTGTAGGTACAACCCACAATCTTGCGGAGATAACCAAGTATTTGTGTGTTTCAACACTGTACTGGATTCCAGCCATTCTTTTGTTACCCTTCCTATCTATGAACACAGTGCGGTTGGGTTTTTCAAACCTCCCCTCATCACCCTCTTTCTCAGCAGTTCACTGACGGGCAAGATTGAATATCTCTGGAAAATACTTTAACAAAGAAACATATTTCAGTGGATATAGCTTTCAGAGTGAAAATAGTGAATGAGAAAGTGGATGAAGAAAAGATATGACCTACTTTCAGAAACACCCCTTCACGCCTGGTATGTTGACGGAAAGAAACACTAGCATTTCAGCCCAGTCCAACAGTTTGAGTACAAAACAAACTGGGCATTCAGACCTTCTGATGCAGACAAACAGTAAACATCTGTGCATTTGGCTGCCACTCAGGAAGAGGCCCAGCTTACAACGTAAAATAACTTCTGTTAACAATGTTAAGACAGAAAAAGTGTTGGCTTATACAGCAATTTTGTACAGTGAAAAAGTGGAACCAAATACACAAGAAACAAACAACCCCTTATCACTGACTGCATCCAAGAAAACTAGCAGTAAATGGACAGTCATCATCCCATGAGCAGCTTTGTGGACTTTTGGTTCAGTGTCTGTGGAACTCAGTGCAAAACCACGTCAGATATCGTGATGTAGATCGAATCCCCGAGCTGACAAGGTAAAAATCTGTAGTTCTGCCCCTGAACAAGGCAGTTAACCCACTGTTCCCCAGTAGGCTGTCACTGACTTGCCTAGTTAAATAAAGGTTAAATAAAATAAATGTAGCAGCTAGCTACCATGCCAAGACAACGGAATCGGTCACATGTCAACAAGCTTAGACAAATAGTTTAATTTCAGATTCTCTTCACTGCTTGAATAGCAATGAGCCACATTCATTGAGGGAAAACTGTGCATTGGTGACTTGTCTCTAGAGAGGAATTAGCTAGCTAGGCATGCAACACACAAAAACCACCATAACTTCCTCTCAAATCCCATGAAACCACCAATCACCTCCCAGTTCCAGGTCAAAACCTGTCAACATCCAAAGCCCTCAGGAATACCACAACAAACGTCCTTTCTGGGCATTAAGACAGGCACAAAAAAAATAGCAACACTTACGTAGCTAACGTTACTTGCACATCAGTGTTTTAGAATTAGCCTATAGCGTTATTTAACATACCAACAGACAATTTGTGTAGTTTACACGACAGTTTCGTGCAACGTCTCCAGGGTCAATCTGATTAAACTAGTTAGCCAACCAGAAAATACGGTTTGCTCCTTTGCAGACAATGGCTAGCAAGTCGTTGGCTAACGTTACCTCCTAGCTTGAACTTGGGAGATGTCAAAGATGACCATTAAGTAGCTACTGTGGCTAGTATTAGTTAAATTAGCTAGTCAGAAAATAGGCACTGTTATGACGCTAACTGTATAAGTTAGCTACCCAGCTAGCTAAGTAAACTATGCTTATTGGCAAATTAATTAATTTAGTTAATAATTAGCTAGCTAATTAGGCAACTATTTAGGCAACTACTTCAACAAGTTTGATGTGTAACGTTAGCTCGGTAGCAATTTATGGCGCCTCAGCAGCGCGCACACAGATCCGTTCCAACCGGTGATTACATTTAATTTTGGATCCAACAACGATTGGCTCTCTGGTTCTGCTACTATGGCTCAGTTAGAGTAGGTTTTAATGTGATTTTACAATAAGTACATTCAATAGGAACGTTGTACTAGTTACATATAGTGCAAAATAAATTACCCGGTAAACGTTGATGTTCATGTAGCTAGCTTAGTAGGTTGTACAGCTAGCTTTCAAACTGGCCGGAGGGGATCAGAGTTGCGGACTTCCAACTCCTTTTGTCAGCGGATAAGGTTAGCTTGCTAGCCACAAAACATGTTCAAAAATGAGTAGGTTACCGGTAGAGGGGTCACTTAACAAGCAACGTAGAGGAAATTCGACTTCATTAAGTAGCTACATTGGCACATCAATAATTAGTTATGCTAAGTGTATTCCTTACCCATTTGAGCTCGCAAACCCTTCAGAGATGTTGCACCCTCCGCCATTTCTATGAAGTTTTCCTTCTCAATTTTTTTGGGGCAACAGAGGCGCGCATAATACGTACGCGGTTACGTGGACATCCAAGTAAAACTAGGGAACGGGCCATCGATAGGCAATAGCGACACCTAGCGTGACAATCTATGGTTGTGAGAAGGCAACAGCTGCTTATCAAAGTTTGCCATGTTGAATATAAAGTGTAATCAAACCACCCAGGGAATGATAGTGGGAATACAATTCATTAGAACTCAAACAGGAAGTAATATTTATGTCAGAACATAAAAGCTCAACTTTGTCAGATGCACTATAAAAGTTAGAGATGCATTTGTGTCAATCATATTGTTCTGTCTCTGTCATAACATTACATTAGAGAAGCAGTTTAGAGAAGTCAAGGCATTGGCTTCCTTGAGGACTTACCTTATGGAAAGAGTTGACGAGTCTAAGGAGTTCGTTTCAGGAGGAACTGCTTTGCAGCAGTAGTGAACCCAACCCCTACAAATAAAGGAAACACCACATCCTCCCTGTGCTCTGTTCTGTCTATTTTCATCCAACACTAACACTTCTGTCCTACCCCATCTCACATGCCTTAGCCAGCGGGGCCCTCATTCATTTTACATGGAAAACAGGGTAAACAAAAATACATTGTGGGTTCAGTTATACTGCACTGAACAATACAGAAGAGGTTATTTAACACTAACAACCATCACATATAATGGAAGTGTTAGTGAGAGGTTGGTCCGGTATAGCAGTGAGATACCATAAACCCTATACTGGTATTCATCATAGGCAAATAGCCTTCCCATTGACATGGTTAAAGGGATGCTTCAAGATTTTGGCAATGAGGCCCTTTGTTTACTTCCCCAGAGTCAAATTAACTTGTGGATAGTGTTTGTATGTCTCTGTGTCCAGTATGAATGAAATTAGAGTTAGCTTCGCATTTGAAAAGCATGCTAGTAGATACCCATAGATTTCCAGTCATTGCACTAAAGAATAGTTAGCATTGGCTCGCGAAACTACCTCTTACTTCCTTCATACTGGACACAGAGACATACAAATGTTATCAACAAGTTCATCTGACTCTGGGGAGGTAGATAAAGGGCCTCATTGCCAAGTCTCTGTGCGTTGCATCCTGTGACTCAGATGAAAAAGTAATCTAGGTCACATTACAATGCCGACTATTCACACCTGCAGACAAATGATACCATTATGTCTTATGCAACAGAGAATAGTTGAAGGGTATTACATATATAATGGCTATACATTGAATGGATTGATTTAACCCACTGTGAACAAGCAATAGCAGTTTCTAGCCCCCTCGGGAAAAAAAATCAAGTTTCAAACGGTCAAGTTCTGCTCCCTTTCCCTTTGAGTTGTTTTACTAAAGGAACATTGACATAATTGGATATCATATAACAAGCTGGTAGCCCCACTGTCTGACAATACGTTGCAGAACTAGAACATTATCCAGGAGTCTCATGTCAAACTCTGCACTATACTGGTGTCCCTTTCCCATGGTGTGGCATACCATGATGTGGATTCTGGTCATAGTGCTACATACAGTACACTCCCCTACGTATTTATTTGTACAGTGAAGCTAAAGAGTTTAATTTGGCTCTATACTCCAGCATTTTGGAATTGAGTTAAACTGGTTCATACTGTATGAGGCAACAGTACATAATGTCACCTTTTATTTGAGGATATTTTCATTCATACATATCTGTTCTACCGTTTAGAAATGAAACCACTTTCTGTGCTGTATTTAGTCCCCCCAATTGAAGGTGTCATAAGTATTTGGACAAATTCACTCATTAGTAGTCAAAATGTTTATATTTAATCCCATATTCCTAGCACGCAATGACTACATAAAGCTTGTGACTCTACAAACTTGTTAGAAGCACTTGCAGTTTGTTTTGGTTGTGTTTCAGATTATTTTGGCCAACAGAAATGAATGGTAAATAATGTAGTGTCATTTTGGAGTCACTTTTATTGTAAATAAGGAATGAATATGTGTCTGAACACTTCTACATTAATGTGGATGCTACCATGATTACAGATTATCATGAATCAATAGTAAATATTGAGTAAATATGAAGGTTTGAGAAAGTTACAGAGGCCCAAAGATCATACCCCACCCCCTCCCCCAAAAATGATAACCTCCCCTGTTATTGTAATGGTGGGAGGTTAGCATGTCTTGGGGGTATGATATAAAATGCTAACATCCCCTGTTATTGTAATGGTGAGAGGTTAGCATGTCTTGGGGGTATGATATAAAATGCTAACATCCCCTGTTATTGTAATGGTGAGAGGTTAGCATGTCTTGGAGGTATGATATAAAATGCTAACCTCCTCTGTTATAATAATGGTGAGAAGTTAGCATGTCTTGGGTATATGATATTGGTGCATCTGTAACTTTCTCAAACAATATTATTCACAATTCATTCAGGATTCTCCGTAAAGTGAGTCCAAAATGGCATTTCTACTGGGCACAACATAGTTTGCAACAACCAAAACAAATTGCAAATGCATCCAACATGTTTGTAGATTCACAAGCTTGATGTAGTCATTGCGTACTAGGAATATGGGACCAAATACTAAACTTTTGACGACTTCTACATTAATGTGGATGCTACCATGATTACAGATAATCCTGAATGAATCGGGAATAATGATGAGTGAGGAAGTTAGACACACAATCATCATACCCCCAAGACATGCTAACCTCTCACCATAACCAATAACAGGGGAGGGTCATATTTCTGGGAGTATAATTTTGCTGATATATCAGAATATGAAACCAAATACTAAACTTTTGACTACTTTAAAACACATATAAGTGAATTTGTCCAACTACTTCAAATGGGGGGACAAGATACATTATGTGATTTCATTTCTTAATGGTAAAATAGTTTTGTATGAAAATACCCTCAAATAAAAGGTGACATTAAGTACTGTCGCCTCCTATGACACATTCGATCTCAAATCCAAAATAATGCAATATAGAGACAAATAAAACATTTTAGCTTCACTGAACAAATAAATATGTAGGGGAGTATATATGTCACAAAGGCCAAGTTGAGCTTGGATTGCTTGGAGTCATGGCAACATGTCCCTAGGGCCTGGACGTCACCGTGTGAGTGGCCACCAGAGCGCAATGTATCCTAGCAACAATGTCAAGGCGGGGCAGGAGGGCGGCGGCTTGGGACAGTAGGGCGTAGGTACTGGAACAGATCATGGAACCCATGGAGGTTAGAAAGGACCTCAGGGGAGAAACCCAGGGAATAGCCCAGCCTCTTCACCGGGACCAACAAGAAGACAAGAAGAGAAGAGTTCAGTGTCAGTCAACTACTTAAATATTGGTGTCAGCGCAGTGATAGAGAGTTGAAAACAGTTTGTCACAGAAAACCTGATTTCAGTTTTTGAAAACATACAGTTGGTTGTAAGTTCATGTAAAAATCCAAGGGCATGAATTGATTGTGTAACAGCATTTAGTGGGCCACAGTAGTGTATCTCTCTCTCTCTCTCTCTCTCTCTCTCTCTCTCTCTCTCTCTCTCTCTCTCTCTCTCTCTCTCTCTCTTTCTCCCGTCTCTCTCTCTCTCTCTCTCTCTCTCTCTCTCTCTCTCTCTCTCTCTCTCTCTCTCTCTCTCTCTCTCTCTCTCTCTCTCTTCAGAGGGGACTGGTGGTCTCTCTGAGGGGATACTGGTGGTCTGTCTGAAGGGATACTGGTGGACTCTCTGAGGGGATATTGCTGGACTGTCTGAGGGGATACTGGTGGTCTCACTAAGGGGGTACTGGTGGTCTCTCTGAGGGGATACTGGTGGTCTCACTAAGGGGGGTACTGGTGGTCTCTCTGAGCGGGTACTGGTGGTCTCTCTGAGGGGATAATGGTGGCCTCACTTAGGGGATACTGGTTTTCTCACTAAGGGGGTACTGGTGGTCTCACTAAGGGGATACAGGTAGTCTCACTGAGGGGATACTGGTGGTCTCACTGAGGGGATACTGGTGGACACTCTGAGGGGATACTGGTGGTATCTCTGAGGGTGGTACTGGTGGCCTCACATTGGGGGTACTGGTGGCATCTCTAAGGATTGTTCTGGTGGCCTCACCGTGGGGGTACTGGTGGTCTCACTGAGGGGGCACTGATTATCTCTCTAAGGGGATAAGGGGATGCTGGTGGTCTCTCTGAGGGGATACTGGTGGTCTCACTGAGGGGATACTGGTGGTCTCACTGAGGGGAAACTGGTGGTCTCACTGAGGGGATACCGGTGGTCTCCCTAAGGGGATACTGGTGGTCTCACTGAGGGGATACTGGTGGTCTCACTGAAGGGATACTGGTGGTCTCACTGAGGGGATACTGGTGGTCTCACTGAGGGGATACTGGTGGTCTCACTGAGGGGATACTGGTGGTCTCCCTAAGGGGATACTGGTGGCCTCACTGAGGGGATACAGGTGGTCTCACTGAGGGGATACTGGTGGTCTCACTGAGGGGATACTGGTGGTCTCCCTAAGGGAATACTGGTGGCCTCACTGAGGGGATACTGGTGGTCTCACTGAGGGGATACTGGTGGTCTCACTGAGGGGATACTGGTGGTCTCACAGATTGGATACTGGTGGACTCACTGAGGGGGTACTGGTGGTATCTCTGAGGGTGGTACTGGTGGCCTCACATTGGGGGTACTGGTGGCATCTCTAAGAGTTGTTCTGGTGGCCTCACCGTGGGGGTACTGGTGGTCTCTATGAGGGGATACTTGTGGTATCTCTGAGGGGATACTGGTGGTCTCTCTGAAGGGATACTGGTGGACTCACTGAGGGGGTACTGGTGGTATCTCTGAGGGTGGTACTGGTGGCCTCACATTGGGGGTACTGGTGGCATCTCTAAGGGGGGTTCTGGTGGCCTCACCGTGGGGGTACTGGTGGTCTTTCAGAGGGGATACTGGTGGTCTCTCTGAGGGGATACTGGTGGTCTCTCTGAGGGGTGTACTGGTGGACTCTGAGGGGATACTGATGGTCTCACTGAGGAGATACTGGTGGTCTCACTGAGAGGATACTGGTGGTCTCTCTGAGGGGTGTACTGGTAGACTATGAGGGGGTACTGGTTGTCTCTCTGAGGGGGTACTGGTTGTCTCTCTGAGGGGTATACTGGTGGACTCTCTGAGAGGGTACTGGTTATCTCTATGAGGGGATACTGGTTGTCTCTCTGAAGGGGTACTGGTTGTCTCTCTGAGGGGGTACAAGTGTTCTCTTTTCAGTAAAGGCAAAACTCACTGAATCTTTCAATGAACAGCAGAAGGGCCCAGAGCAATAGAAGTAGTAGATAGGTCGATGTGGAAGTCACTGAACCAATAAGAGCCATGGAGACATGAACCGTATCCAGTGTCACTACTGTAGCTCAACAATACACACATAACCCTCATCTACACAACTCGTTTTACAGCTTCATGTATTCAGTGTTCTCTGTAACTCCTTTGTGTCACGACTCCTACCGAAGGTGGCTCCCCTTCCTGTTCGGGTGGCGCTCGGCGGTCGTCACCGGCCTACTAGCTGCCACTGATCCTTTTCTCCCTTTCTGTTTATTGGTTTCACCTGTTTTGTGTTTAGGCTGATTAGTCAGGCTATGTTAACCAGTAGGCCCGCCTGCTCTTTATGCGGGATTGTTTGTGTAACACATAAACACGGTTGAACCACACACGTGTTTCCCATTTCGTGGGTTTTTGCTGGACTGTTTAAGTCCCCATGTTTGGGGCATTTGTTTCGTGTGCGCTCTGTGTTTCGTGGGGTGGCTTATGTTCACCGGTTGTGCATTAACACCATACATAAACACCATACATAAACACCACACATAAACACCATACATAAACACCACACATAAACACCATACATAAACACCACACATAAACACCACACATAAACACCACACATAAACACCACACATAAACACCACACATAAACACCACACATAAACACCACACAGAAACACCACACATAAACACCACACATAAACACCACACATAAACACCACACATAAACACCACACATAAACACCACACATAAACACCACACATAAACACCACACAAAAACACCACACATAAACACCACACATAATGATGTACGCAGCATGGCCTATGGGGATGATCATGACCGATCCTGTTTCCTTACTGTTCTCTAAGATTACTGTGGCTTCGGTTATCTTTAAGTTATTGGAATAAAAAACTATACGTTTGATGTGTTCGAACCCATTCCATTTATTCGGTTCCTGACATTACTATGAGCCCATCCTCCCCAATTAAGGTGCCACCAGCCCCCTATAGATATCGAACCCTGGGAGGAAGTTGTCACACTGGGCATTGTTGGTGCGTGAGCACGCTGCACTCTCCTGGCGGTTTAGCAGAATACACTGAATGCACTGCCAGCAGGAGGCTAACCCAGTCTAGACACTGAACTGCCCCTCAGCACACGGCACACGGCAGCCCCCTCTCCCCATCCCCATAGCCACAGTGCTGGGACAGTAAGCACAGGTGTAGAGTCAGGGACAGGTTAAGAGACAGACAGACAGACAGACAGACAGACAGACAGACAGACAGACAGACAGACAGACAGACAGACAGACAGAGACAGATCAGACAGACAGACAGACAGACAGACAGACAGACAGACAGACAGACAGACAGACAGACAGACAGACAGACAGACAGACAGACAGAGTAACTCTATTTGTTACGTCTGTTATCAGGTCTACAGACAGACAGACAGACAGACAGACAGACAGACAGACAGACAGACAGACAGACAGACAGACAGACAGACAGACAGACAGACAGACAGACAGACAGACAGACAGACACAGTAACTCTATTTGTTACGTCTGTTATCAGGTCGACAGACAGACAGACAGACACAGTAACTCTATTTGTTACGTCAGACAGACAGACAGACAGACAGACAGACAGACAGACAGACAGACAGACAGACAGACAGACAGACAGACAGACAGACAGACAGACAGACAGACAGACAGACAGACAGACAGACACAGTAACTCTATTTGTTACGTCTGTTATCAGGTCGACAGACAGTGCAGAAACTGTGTCTGATTATAGCTGAACTCAGATAGTGCCAGCAGACAAGATGCCTGTGGAGAAACACAACACACACAAACCATTCATTGGCATAACTCTACGGTGAAATGCCCCCACAACATAACACAGCAGAGATGCAGAAACACTGGCTCCATAGACAGACCCTCCGTGGTCCTGCAGTCTTGGCTGCTAGATTTGGAAGACAGGAAAGTGTTGAATACCCCTGCTCTAGGGGTTTCAACTTGTGTTTTTTACAAAAATGTCACAAACTTTCTGTCAATGACAGGTGAATTCATAATGAATTACATTGAAGCCAATATTGATTTGATTTCAGAATTTCGGTTATATCCAAAGTCCAGTCTCTATCACACTTATGCCAGGTAGGTGGCATTAATGCACCTTAACGTTGGTTTGCACACTACCATAAACACCAAAGAAGAAGAAGAGCCAGTATTAAAAAGAACAACAATAATCAGGCTAAATTCCCTGTATGCTTATTCCCAGTGTGTTCCCACTCAAACCTTATGGGTCCCATCGAGAGCATCCTGACTGGTCGCGTCACTGCCTGGTATGGCAACTGCTCGGCCTCCGACCTAAAGGCACTACAGAGTACATCACTGGGGCCAAGCTTCTTGCCATATGGGACCTCTATACCAGGCGGTGTCAGAGGAAGGCCCTAAAAATGGTCAAAGACTCCAGCCACCCTAGTCATAGACTGATCTCTCTGCTACCACACGGTAAGCGGTACCGGAGCGCCAAGTCTAGGTCCAAGAGGTTTCTAAGCTTCTACCCCCAAGCCATAAGACTCCTGAACATCTAGTCAAATGACTACCCAGACTATTTGCATTGCCCCCCCCCCCTTACGCTGCTGCTACTCTCTGTTATTATCTATGCATAAGTGACTTTAATAATTCTACCCACATGTACAGTTGAAATCGGAAGTTTACATACATCTTAGCCAAATACATTTAAACACAACTCCTGACATTTAATCCTAGTAAACATTCCCTGTCTTAGGTCAGTTAGGATCACCACTTTATTAAGAATGTGAAATGTCAGAATAATAGTAGAGAGAATGATTTATTTCAGCTTTTATTTATTTCATCACATTCCAAGTGGGTCGGAAGTTTACATACAATCAATTAGTATTTAGTAGCATTGCCTTTAAAATTGTTTATCTTGGGTCAAACGTGTCAGGTAGCCTTCCACAAGCTTCCCACAATAAGTTGGGTGAATTTTAGACCATTCCTCCTGGTGTAACTGAGTCAGGTTTGAAGTCCTCCTTGCTCGCAGACGCTTTTTCAGTTCTGCCCACAAATTCTCTGTGGGATTGAGGTCAGGGCTTTGTGATGGCCGCTCCAATACCTTGAATTTGTTGTCCTTAAGCCATTTTGCCTCAACTTTGGAAGTATACTTGGGGTCAAGCTTTAACTTCCTGACTGACGTCTTGAGATGTTGCTTCAATATATCCACATAATTCTCCTCCCTCATGATGCCATCTATTTTGTGAAGTGCACAAGTCCCTCCTGCAGCAAAGCACCCCCACAACATGATGCTGACACCCCCGTTCTTCACGGTTGGGATGGTGTTCTTCGGCTTGCAAGCCTCCCCCTTTTTCCTCCAAACATAACGATGGTCATTATGGCCAAACAGTTCTATTTTTGTTTCATCAGACCAGAGGACATTTCTCCAAAAAGTATTATCTTTGTCCCCATGTGCAGTTGCAAACCGTAGTCTGGCTTTTTTATGGCGGTTTTGGAGCAGTGGCTTCTTCCTTTCTGAGTGGCCTTTCAGGTTATGTCGATATAGGACTCGTTTTACTGTGGATATAGATATAGTTTCCTCTAGCATCTTCACAGGGTCCTTTGCTGTTGTTCTGGGATTGATTTGCACTTCTCATACCAAAGTACGTTCATCTCTAGGAGACAGAACGCATCTCCTTCCTGAGCGGTATGACGGCTGCGTGGTCCCATGGTGTTTATACTTGCATACTATTGTTTGTACAGGTGAACGTGGTACCTTCAGGTGATTGGAAATTGCTCCCAAGGATGAACCAGACTTGTGGAGGTCTACCATATTTTTTTGAGATCTTGGCTGATTTCTTTTGACTTTCCCAGAATGTCAAGCTAAGAGGCACTGAGTTTGAAGGTAGGCCTTGAAATACATCCACACGTACACCTCCAATTGACTCAAATTATGCCAATTGGCCTATCAGAAGCTTCTAAAGCCATGACATAATTTTCTGGAATTTTCCAAGCTGTTTAAAGGCACAGTCAACTTAGTGTATGTAAACTTCTGACCCACTGGAATTGTGATACAGTGAATTGTAAGTGAAATAATCTGCCTGTAAACAATTGTTGGAAAAATGACTTGTGTCATGCACAAAGTAGATGTCCTAACCGACTTGCCAAAACTATAGTTTGTTAACAAAAAAAATGTGTATGTAAACTTCCGACTTCAACCTATATATTAGCTCAATTACGTCGACTAACCGGTGACACCGAACATTGACTGTGTACCGATATCCCTTGAATATAGCCTCACTATTGCTTTATACTGCTGCTCTTTAATTATTTGATACTTTATTTCTTATTTTTTTAATGTATTTTCCTTAAAACTGCATTGTTGGTCAAGGGCTTGTAAGTAAGCATTTCACCTGTTGTATTCGGCGCATGTGTCACGCCCTGACCTTAGTATTCTTTGTTTTCTTTATTATTTTGGTTAGGTCAGGGTGTGACAAGGGTGATTTATGTGTTTTTGTCTTGTCTAGGGGATTTGTATGTTTATGGGGGTGTTTACTAGTCTAGGTGTTATGTATGTCTATGGTTGCCTAGATTGGTTCACAATTAGGCAGCTGTTTATCATTGTCTCTGATTGGGAACCATATTTAGGCAGCCATATTCCTTAGGTTCTCTGTGGGTTATTGTCTATGTGTTAGTTGCCTGTGTCTGCATTTATCATATATAGTGGCACATTCGTTGTTTAAGTGTTCTTCGTTTCATTAAATAAGAAGAATATATTCACATCACGCTGCACCTTGGTCTCCTCCATTCAACAAACGTGACAGCATGTGACAAATAAAAATTGACTCCTGTGTTGTCTTGGCTGTATGCTTAGGGTTGTTGTCCTGTTGGAAGGTGAACCTTTTCCCCAGTCTGAGGTCCTGAGAGCTTTGGAGCAGGTTTCCATCAAGGATCTCTCTGTACTTTGCTCCGTTCACCCATGCCTCGATATTGACTAGTCTCCCAGTCCCTGCTGCTGAAAAACATCCCCACAGCATGATTCTGCCACCACCATGCTTCACCGTAGGGATGGTGCCAGGTTTCCTCCACACGTAAGGCTTGGTATTCAGGTTTCATCAGACCAGAGAATCTTGTTCTTATGGTCTGAGAGTCCTTTAGGTGCCTTTTGGTAAACACTTAGCAGGCTGTCATGTGCCTTTTACTGAGGAGTGGCTTCCGTCTGGCCACTCTACCATAAAGGCCTGATTGGTGGAGTGCTGCTGAGATGGTTGTTTGTCTGGAAGGTTCTCCCATCTCCACAGAGAACCTCTGGAGCTCTGTCACAGTGACCATCGGGTTCTTGGTCACCTCCCTAACCAAGGTCCTTCTTCCCCAATTACTCAGTTTGGCCGGGCAGCCAGCTCTGGTTAGAGTCTTGGTGATTCCAAACTTCTTCCATTTAAGAATGATGGAGGCCTCTGTGTTCGAGGGGCCCTTCAATTCTGCAGAAATATTTTGGTACCCTTCCCCAAATCTGTGCCTCGACACAATCCTATCTCGAAGCTCTACGGACAGTTCCCTCGACCTCATGGTTTAGTTTTTGCTCTGACATCCACTGTCAACTGTAGGACTTTATATAGACAGGTGTGGGCCAATTGAATTGACCACAGGTGGACTCCAATCAAGTTGTAGAAACATCTCAAGGATGATCAATGGAAACAGGATGCACCTGACTTTGATTTTGAGTCTCATAGCAAAGGGACTGAATACTTGTTGAAATAAGGTATTTTGAATACATTTGCAAACATTTCTAAAAAACAGTTTTTGTGTGTGTAGATTGCTGAAGATTTGTTTTTATTTGATCCATTTTAGAAAAAGGCTGTAACGTAACAAAATGTGGAAAAAGTCAAGGGGTCTGAATACTTCCCGAAGGCACTGTATTTAGTTATAGTAGGGCAAAGTGACTAGATAAGTAAGAGATAAACGCAGATGTTCTGTACATTACATAAGGGATGATCAACAAGAGGCTTTGCGTTCTATGGAGAATAATGATGGACGTGGAAGGTGTGTACCACGACATGCTAGCGGAGATCAAATTTCAATACTGAAGCAATGCTGCAAATTTCAGCGATACAGAGAGCAAGGTTATTACAAATCTCCGCTGTTGACAAACAAATGCTAATCTCAAAGAAATGGTGGATAATCTCTAGAGGTTTTTTACAATGTAGATCTAGTATATAAATTGCCTGGCTGAGTTGATGAGACAGTGGATTGCACAGTCAGATGGAACAGAGAAAATAGGCATTTTAAGGTCATAGGTTTAGCAGGTGGTAACTTGTGGAATAGACACCGTCTGGAATGCGGTTTTAACCAATCAGCACCCAGGATTAGAAACACACATTGTGTAAGATGTCAAGGCATCAGTCAGTTTCCCAACACTCCTTACTGATTCTCTGGACATGTCTGTCTGTTAGCTCCATACCAATCAACAGGAACATGTGTTATAGTCAGAATATAGTGACAGGGCCAAGTAAATCATCCAAAAACATTCACCCAAAGCCTTTCACATACATTTAGTAGAATTCTAAATTGGGTAGAATTTGTATATACCTATTTCCATATTTGAAGAACTAAAGTTGTAGATATCATGGTCAATCTGCCCTCTGTTGCCTTAGTTATGTTTATTGCTCTGTGTCTGATTAATGAGTAAGCCAGGATACAAAAGGAGAGGGCGTGGAGGTCTTCTTAAAGAGGAAGACATTGTGTTGTCTGTTCACACTGCTATGCTTTATCTTGGCCAGGTCGCAGTTGCAAATGAGAACTTGTTCTCAACTAGCCTACCTGGTTAAATAAAGGTGAAATAAAATAAAATTGTAGTCTCCCTCATTCAACAAAGACTATTATCCCAGGAGGTCAACCTTTTCTCTTAACCTTCCATTTGGCGTTATAGACATGTAAGAGACAGTTTATTCAATTCTAATTTGCTTGTTTTAACTTGCGAAGGACATTGCATTTTGGACTGGGGGATGACACAGGTAAGTCATAGTTTTGTTTGCATGTACAGTACCAGTCAAGTTTGGACACACCTACACATTCCAGGGTTTCTCTTAATTTTTTAAAACAATTTTTACCATTTACCATTTTTCTACATTGTAGATTAATAGTAAAGACATCAAAACTGTGAAATGACACAAAAGGAATCATGTAGTAATCAAAAAAGATAGTCACCTGGTATGCATTTCAATTAACAGGTGTGCCTCGTTAATAGTACATTTGTGGAATTTCTTTCCTTCTTAATTCATTTGAACCAATCACAAGGTAACTGTGGTATACAGAAGATAGCCCTATTTGGTAAAATACCAAGTCCATAGTATGGCAAGAACATTTCAAATAAGCAATATATATGTTGCAAAAAATATGTTTTAAAAAATTTAAGATATTTGTCCTCTGAAGAGGGGGGGTGGTGGAGGGGTTAATAAAAAAATGAATAAAGACATAAAGGTCAGTCAATCTGGAAAATTTCAAGAAGTTTGAACGTTTCTTCAAGTGCAGTCGCAAAAAACATCAAGTGCTATGATGGAACTGGTTCTCATGAGGACCACCACAGGAAAGGAAGACCCAGAGTTACCTCTGCTGCAGAGGATACGTTAATTAAAGTTAACTGCACCTCAAATTGCAGCCGAAATAAATGCTTCACAGAGTTCAAGTAACAGACACATCTCAACATCAACTGTTCAGGGGAGACTGCGTGAATCAGGCCTTCATGTTTGAATTGCTGCAAAGAAACCACTATTAAAGGACACCAATAAGAAGAAGAGTCTTGCTTGGGCCAAAACGACCAATGGACATTAGACCATTGGAAATCTATCTTTTGGTCTGATGAGTCCAACTTTCAGATTTTGGTTCCAACCGCCATGTCTTTGAGAGACACAGAGTAGGTGAATGGATCTCTGCATTTGTGGTTCCCACCGTGAAGTATGGAGGACGAAAGGGCTATTTGACCAAGAAGGGGAGTGATGGTGTGCTGCATCAAATGACCTGGCCACCACAATCACCCAACCTCAACCCAATTGAGATGGTTTGGGATGAGTTGGACCATAGAGTGAAGGAAAAGCAGCCGACAAGTGCTCAGCATATGTGGGAACTCCTTCAAGATTTTTGGAAAAGCGTTCCAGGTGAAGCTGGTAGAGAACGCCAAGAGTGTGCAAAGCTGTCATCAAGGCAAAGGTTGGCTACATTGAAGAATATAAAATATATTTTGATGTGTTTAACACTTTTTGGATTACTACATAATTCCATTTAATAGTTTTGATGTATTCACAATTATTCTACAATGTAGAAAATAGTAAAATAAAGAAAAACCCTTGAATGAGTAGGTGTGTCCAAACTTTTGACTGGTACTGCATATTGTACTGTTGTCTGATAACGGTTCTATTTGCAGATAGACTTCATTGTTCCCCATTTTCTGACATGGTATTTACATGGAGAGATATTCATCTTTTGTTTTAGACTGGTGATGGATTCTGCCAGGAGGCCCTGTTTCATAACCGTGTGTTTGTGGGTACTGGCAACCACCTGTTTTCCATATTCCGGTATGGCCATAAATAAATCAAATCAAATTGTATTGGTCATATACAAATATTTAATGAAGTGATTATGAAGCAATTGTATAAATGCTAGGGTAAAAGTAGTGTCAATAGAATGCATTATGGCTGAAGACTGAACTACACTAGAGGAGGTTTTGTCCAGTTGTCCCCAAAATGTCCAATGTCAGTGTGTGACGTTGGTTCTGTGTTTGTGCCAGGCTCCCAGAGCCCCAGCCTGTGGGGTAAGAAGGCGGTGTTCTTGGGCCGTCCATGTATGTGGCAGCTGGGTAAGGAGTGTGTAATGCCCCTCCTGGAAGAGCTCAGTGTGTGTGTGCACCTGTGCCGGAAGATCGCGACGCCTGAGTGGACCGGCTTTGTGTACAAGGCGCCTGGCAACAGGCAGGTAGAGCTGGGGCTTGCAGGCCGGGGAGGGCTCCTGGTGGCATGGCTGTTTGGGCAGGAGTGGTCGGTACCAGAGGACCTGCCCCTGGAACACTGGCAAAACGTCTGCCTCACCTGGTCCAGCAACTCCGAGAGGCTCAGACTCTACATCAATGGGAGCAGTCGCCTGGACGCCCACGTTAACGCCAGCCTGTCCCGGCAACTGGCCCACAATGGCACCCTGACCCTGGGGGTGTCCCATAACATAGTAGATGGGGTGATGGAGTTTGAGGATGGGAAGAACTTCCTGGGGGACATAAGCCTGTTCAGGATGTGGGGGCGGGAGCAGACGGCTGAGGAGGTGAGGGCCCATAGCTGTGCCGATGGGAACGTGGTAAGCTGGGACACCCGTGACTGGGACTACCAGAGCTGCCTACCTGAAGATGACACTAGCCTCCAGTGTGGTTAGCTTCCATACTTATTGTCTTCTACTGTATTCTATTTTGAGTCCTATTGAGAAAGTCAGCCCTGGGCACCATTCTATTCTATTCAAAAGGCCCCACTGAACAAATGTACAGTGAAGTGGAAAACATGATTGTGACAAAATATGTATTCTTTGAGTAAGTAGGGAGATTTCATCCTCTTGATATAATGTGTGAGGGAACATTTGTAGGTAATGTGAGGGAACATCTGTATGTGATTTCTATAATGGAATATCTGGTTAATGCCCTGTCTCCTCCGGTTGGATTGTCTCGGTCACCTTTCTTAGCATGGTCAATGTTCAAAATTAAAATGAAGGCCGTCATAGCACAACGGCACCCTCTTGACAAGCCTGTCAATTCCCCAGAGGACATCATACGCAAATGGGTAAGAAGAATGTGATAAAGGATTGCTTTTTCCATTACATAAAGGTGCCATGATATTCAATCCCAGTTGAATATGAACCATATTTGTCTCTTTTGTCATTTTCCATCAGCTGGGGACCATATTTCTTGGGAACATTTCTGTGCGTGACATCTTTGTGTCATCTCCATCTCCAAGGTAGTTTCATGTGTAAATTCAACGGAACTGTCCATTGGAATATAATGTAAAGCATTGCTTGAATGGGGAGGGTGTTTTTGTATGTGTGTGTGTGTGTGTGTGTGTGTGCATGCGTATGTGCGTACGTGTGTGCAAGTGTGCGTGTATGTTTGTGGGTGCTTGTATGTGAGTGTACTATAGCGAAGCCATATCTATATGAGAAACCAACACAAAGAACAAAACTGTCTAGACTTTCAACATCTTGTGTGAATATGATGATGTGTGTATGTGTGTGTTGAAGCAACCTAGAACATTGAAATGAACACTGCGTGGACACATGCCCCTTAGCCTAATCTCTAGTTTTATCTGTGTTCCCACACAGCCAGATCTGTCAAGTGGGCTATAATCCTAGTTTGCGAAACACAGAGAAAGCTCAGGTACGTCACTGTCCAGTGCCTCAATTTGATTTTCCATAACAAGGATTGCAATATCCTCAGAGAAGCACCGTGCTGATAGGGACAGCACTGAAGGGCTCCAGATAACGTTGTTATTCAACAGGACAGGCAGGAAACTGTCAGACAGGCTTTCATCGTAAACCCTTTTGTCAGGTCACAGACGAGGGGAAAGGTAAACTCATGAACAAGTGGGAGAATTGTAATTAAGAGACCGTACAAGTTAGAACTAAAATCATAAATATGTGTTTGTTTCCAGGAATCAAGAAAAATGGAGTTCAACTCAACTTCTGACAAGTGGTATGAGGAGAATGCATAAGGATGCATGAGGATGCATAATGGACATTATAGTTTCTAGTCTGATGCTGTGTTGCTTCACTGTAATGTCTCTCTCCATAGTGTCAGCTGTTTGGTCTATGTGAGTGTTAGTCCTGAGACTGATGTTGGAGCGGCCCAGAATGATATCTTTGGAAAGCTGAGTCTAGCCTTCACCTCTGGCCAAGTCACCCTTATTGCAGACCCCAGCAGCCTCCGTGTACGACCCATAGGTGGGTACACACACACACACACACACACACACACACACACACACACACACACACACACACACACACACACACACACACACACACACACACACACACACACACACACACACACACACACACACACACACATACAGTACCAGTCAAAAGTTTGGACACACCTAGCTGTACAAGAGTTTTTGTTTATTTTTACTATTTTATATTTTATGCATATAGAATAATAGTGAAGACATCAAAACTATGAAAAACACATATGGAATCATGTAGTAACCAAAAAAGTGTTGAAAATATATTTGAGATTTGAGATTCTTCAAAGTAGCCACCCTTTGCCTTGATGACAGCTTTGCACACTCTTGGCATTCTCTCAACCAGCTTCACCTGGAATGCTTTTCCAACAGTCTTGAAGCAGTTCCCACATATGCTGAGCAATTGTTGGCTGCTTTCCCTTCACTCTGCAGTCCAACTCATCCCAAACTATCTCAATTAAGTTGAGGTCGGGTGATTGTGGAGGCCAGGTCATCTGATACAGCACACCATCACTCTCCGTCTTGGTCAAATAGCCCCTGCACAGCCTGGAGGTGTGTTTGTTCATTGTCCTGTTGAAAAACAAATTATAGTCCCACTAAGGGCAAACCAGATGGGATGTCGTATCGCTTCAGAATGCTGTGATAGCCATGCAGGTTAAGTGTGACTTGTTCTAAATAAATCACAGACAGTGTCCCCAGCAAAGCAGCCCCGCTCCATCACACCTCCTCCTCCATGCTTCATGGTGGGAACCACAAATGCGGAGATCATCCGTTCACCTACTCTGCATCTCACAAAGACTCATCAGTCCAAAAGACAGATTTCCACCGGTCTAATGTCCATTGTTCATGCCTCTTGGCCCAAGCAAGTCTTTTCTGCTTATTGGTGTCCTTTAGTAGTGGTTTATTTGCAGCAATTCAACCATGAAGGCCTGATTCAAGCAGTCTCGTCTGAACCGTTGATGCTGAGATGTGCCTGTTACTTGAACTCTCTGAAGTATTTCTTTGGACTGTAATTTCTGCGGTTGGTAACTCTAATGAACGTCTCCTCTGCAGCAGAGGTAACTCTGGGTCTTCCTTTCCTGTGGCGGTCCTTATGAGAGCCAGTTTCATCATAGCTCTTGATGGTTTTTGCAACTGCACTTGAAGAAACTTTCAAAGTTCTTAAAATGTTCCATATTTACTGACCTTCATGTCTTAAAGTAACGATGGACTGTCATTTCTCTTTGCTTATTTGAGCTGTTCTTGCCATAATATGGACTTGGTCTTTTACCAAATAGGGCTATCTTCTGTAAACCACCCCTAACTTGTAACAACACAACTGATTGGCTCATTAAGAAGGAAAGAAATTCCACAAATTAACTTTTAACAATGCACACCTGTTAATTGAAATGCATTCCAGGTGCCTACCTCATGAAGCTTGTTGAGAGAAAGCGCAAGAGTGTGCAAAGCTCTCATCAAGGCAAAGGGTGGCTACTTTGAAAAATCTCAAACATAGCATATCTTTTGATTTGTTTAACACTTTTTTGGTTACTACATGATTCCATGTGTTATGTCATAGTTTTGATGTATTCACTGTTATTCTACAATGTAGAAAATAGTAAAAAAATTAAGAAAAACACTTGAATGAGTAGGTGTGTCCAAACCTTTTACTGGTACTGTACATATTCACATATACACCTACAAATAGCATGCCCACACATGCACATGGATTCAAATGGATTGCACATTCATATTTTTGCACGCTGTTATGCACACTGTTGTGTAATATCTTGCTCATTCCTCACAGGGGCTTTCCCCAACGCAACAGCTTCTCCTCCCACTGACACCACTGCTGGCTCACCAACCAGCACCACTGCTGGCTCACCAACCAGAACTACTACTGGCTCACCAACCAGCACCACTGCTGGCTCACCAACCAGCACAACTGCTGGCTCACCAACCAGAACCACTGCTGGCTCACCAACCAGAACTACTACTGGCTCACCAACCAGCACCACTGCTGGCTCACCAACCAGCACAACTGCTGGCTCACCAACCAGAACCACTGCTGGCTTACCAACCAGCACCACTGTTGGCTCACCAACCAGCACCACTGTTGGCACACCAACCAGAACCACTGCTGGCTTACCAACCAGAACCACTGCTGGCCCACCAACCAGAACTACTACTGGCTCACCAACCAGCACCACTGCTGGCTCACCAACCAGAACTACTACTGGCTCACCAACCAGAACCACTGCTGGCTCACCAACCAGCACCACAGCTGGCTCACCAACCAGCACCACTGCTGGCTCACCAACCAGAACTACTACTGGCTCACCAACCAGAACTACTACCTTCTCACCAACCAGCACTACTGCATCAGGTGACACAGTTCTTTCATAAAACATAAATGCTGGACTGCTGTGCACTAAGGAGGACCTGAAATTGGCTTCCATTCCATTTTCACCAATCTATTCTAAAGAAGCTGGTTCCTTTCTTGTCTGTAGACCCTGGCTCTCCTTCAGAGACACACCAACCATCCATTGGAGTGCCTGCAAATCCCACTGGCCTGTCTACAACCAGAGAATCTTTAGACTTCAACTCAACAAAACCTGGTCAGCCAATATGACACATTTGATTACCTGTCTGCTAACGCTACAAATAAGCTTCATTGTCATAGAAAAATATCAGTGGCTCTAAAATAAGTTTATTTTCCATAGGTGTAAGACCTAGGTTGAGAGATGAAGGCTGTTCAAATGTACAATAATTTCCACTGTTATGCTGTTATTAGGCATTGCATCCACCTTCTACAGAGTTAATGTGAAACTGAATATGACAACGACTGTAACTGGCAACGGCCCAGGGGAGACCATTCAGAAGTGGGTAAGAAACACAACAACAACAGCATCGGCACTGGAGGATGATAAACGTACAACAACATTCTCTTCAGCCTAACGGTCGACACAGCGTCTTTTTGTCTGGGTTACAGGTTCAGAGAAACCTTGGGAAAGTCAAGATGAACGTATTAAACATCAATATTTTAAACTCGACTTATAAGTAAGTCCTGGCATTAACTGCATTATGACATGCTGTGTAGCATAAGAAAAATAAGACCCTGAGGTGTGCCTTTTAACGGGGGCTTGTTCCTTGTGTTTTTGTTGTAGAGTCAATGATCATAAAAAGATTCAAGAACTGGAGATGGTGAGGCTGTTTTAAAAACAAATGACTGTATCAACATTGGAAATTGATTTAGAGTGTAACTACATTTAATCATAATCGCAGCAGTAAGGAACCAGTTATACTATTGTGAAAATTAATGAGCATAATCTTTATTACCACACTGTAAGTTTATGGCTTTCAATATGAGTAAACATTTTATTGCCCACTAGTCATGAATTGTTTTTGGTTAAGTAAGATGTATAGTGCATATTTCATTGTGGTGTCTTCTCTGTTAGACTGCTGAGCTGAGACATGAGAAAAGGTAAGAGATTATAAAAAAGGTAAGAGATGATAAGAATGGAAAGAGATGATAGAAAAGTTAAGAGATGATAAGAATGGAAAGAGATTATAAAAAAGTTAAGAGATGATAAACAAGGTAAGAGATGATAAGAATGGAAAGAGATGATAAAATAGTTAAGAGATGATAAAATAGTTAAGAGATGATAAGAATGGAAAGAGATGATAAAAAGTTAAGAGATGATAAGAATGGAAAGAGATGATAAAATAGTTAAGAGATGATAAGAATAGAAAGAGATGATAGAAAAGTTAAGAGATGATGAGAATGGAAAGAGATGATAAAAAAGTTAAGAGATGATAAGAATGGAAAGAGATGATAAAAAAGGTAAGAGATGATAAAAAAGGTAAGAGATTCTTTTAAAAAAAGTCAAAAAACAGTTGCCATTTTGTTATGTAGACTTGATAGATATTGATACCAACATGTTGTGTTTTGTTTTTCCCCAACTTGTTTTAGTATGCTGTTGACATTTCAGTAACCATTTTTTTTACTGAATCTGTTTTTTAAAATGTACCTTTTATTTAACTAGGCAAGTCAGTTAAGAACAAATTCTTATTTACAATGACAGTCTATCAGGGAACAGTGGGCTAACTGCCTTGTTCAGAGGCTGAACAACAGATGTTTATCTTGTCAGCTCAGGATTCAATCCAGCAACATTTCAGTTACTGGCCCAACGCTCTAACCACTAGGCTACCTGCTGCCCCAGGTTGGTCACCAGGTTGGTTTTGGGTTTTCATCCCACATTTTATCTGTAGGTTTAGATGTACCTTCCAGGTTGAGGATGCTGATGCACGTAATGTCACGACCACTCAAACACTCATCACTGACCTTCTCTCTGGGAACCATGTTGATGAAGAGATCCAGGTTGACCGCAGAGATGTCCACGTTTCACATATAGGTACAGTATGGCTGACCTTTGACCTTTCCTCCATCTGTATTCGATTTTCCAATCTATTTTAGAGTGAATGAATGGTGTCCACCCAACTACTGTCACCAATCATACTTTCTCAGATCATACTTCCAAGAGGGAGGCATGGAAGAAAGAAAGAAAGAAAAAAAGAAAGAGAGAAAGAAAGAAAGAAAGAAAGAAAGAAAGAAAGAAAGAAAGAAAGAAAGAAAGGAGGAAATGAGGAAAGGAGGAAAAAGAGAAAGGAGGACGGAACGTGCCTGACATATTAACCTATTTTCCCCTCTCCAGATCCTGGGAGCTGTCCTAAGGACACCCATGAGAGTTTCTGGGGCGTGTATAAATGGCCAATCACAGAGGTCCAGGTGACAATAACTATGATCTGTGAGAAGAACCTTGGATCAAGGGCTTCCAGGAAATGGTGAAGGCCCAGCTAACGTTACATTTGCAATAATGCTTGTTAATTGGGGTCGGGAAATCTCATGGCTGTAGTGGTGATGGTGGGAGTACCATAAATGATGGTTTATATAGTAGGTACTGTGAAGTAAAATGATGTGCATTATATTCCATGGTATTGTAGTTCTTGTTATCTTTATTCAAACAGTTTCTTGCTGAATCATCTTAGCGCTATACGTCTTTCTGAGGATTCAGAATATGTCTTTTAACCTGTTCAATACCAGAGCTGTGACTACGGTCAAAGGGCAAGATCATATTTCTATGGATAAATCTCTATGTTGCCATAGAGACGGCTCAGCGAAGAGATCCTTCAAATGTCTTCTAGACACAGTGCAACCCTGTCACACACGCTCTTACCTATGTGCACACAATCACTCAGTCACAGAGATGACACTGGTGGATCTCTCAGTGCGAGCAAGAATCAATTTCCTTCAACTGAATTGGGTGGACGGAACGCCTCTGGTGTCAGAGTGAAACATTGTCCTAGCGTGTATTATGCTAGCAGTGATACATTATGCCAATGTTTATTTAGCCTACCAGTGGAAGGTTGTCTGCAGGAAGTAAACATTGAAGGGAAAGAAAAGGAACATCACCTATAATTGAAAGAAAGCCCTTTGACTTACGTTTCCCATGATGCCTCCGTAGTCCACCCTTCTCCCTGAAACGTCAATACACAAAATCTTTTTAATCATCGTAAAAAGAGGTGTGCAATTATGCAAAATAGTAACAAATTGTTTATTGACAACAGATCAGAACAAGACAAGACTGGTCCTCTCGTCTTCTGCTCATTTCACCTTCATCTCTTTTTTCTCCTGGCCCCCTTCTTCCCTTTAGTGAGTTAGATGGAGTGACTGAGAAAGCCAAATGGGCTAAGCCAAACCTGAAGGCATGCAAGCCGGTAATCACCATCTCTGATCTGGATAAAGTCACCGTCACAGCAAGTAAGAGCCTTGTGCAGTCTAAATACCAGTCAATAGGTTTTGGTGAAATAACAGTAATTTGTTATGTTGTACTGTAGCTATGGCATGCATGTTCTTCCCTAGCCTCTTCCCCTGTGTTTTTCAGTAGTATTATATTAAAATATTCCACAGTGCAGTGTGCTACATAACATTGGACTTTGTGTCTTTTCCTCCCAGACAACTCAGCAGATGTGATGGACATGATTAAGGACCTCCTGGGTGACGAGGGGGACCTGAGTGACTCCCAGCTGGCCACCGTGGTCCAGAAGCTGGATGAGGTTCTGTGGGTCAGCACGGTGACCCCTCAGCTCGGCAGAGATATTGTCAACATCGTCGCTGACATCCTGGTGTCCAATTCTGACCTGTCAGCGGTCGCCAATGAGTAAGGGGAAGGGGCAATGGGGAGAGGGAATATGGTTGCAAGATTTCATGTAATTGTTCCTTATTTTCTGATGTCACCTGTGTATTTTCCTCCTCCTCTGCTGTTCTTTATGACAAATTTGTCACTCACATTTTCCATCATGTTCCCAACAGAATTCTGGGTATCACAGACAGCATTGGGGACCAGATGGATTTCCCCGAGGAGTCACTAAATGTGACCGTCCCTTCCCTGGCCCTCTCCATGTTCAACGTAGATCCAGAGCAGTTCCAGGGCCTCACGTTTGGTGTCTCCTCGTTTTCGACTGGCCTTGTTCCAGAGGTAAAATTGTAACATGACCCTATTGTCTGGTCAAGCACTTTCTGGATTTGACTAGCAGTGAGTATCACAACTCAGAGATACAGTGTCCATGGTCCAGCAGCGCAGCCAATTTCCTGTCCTGTCAATATGTTCATATAAATGTCCCGTTCTTTATTGCTCCCTGTGATATACTGAGCCCTTCCTACTAAAAATAAATGACATAATTAACTGGACTGTTTTTATTCCATTTAAATGAGGACATGTCCTTAAGGGAACAGAGAAATGTGTGACACATGTAGATGTTATATGACACATGTAGATGTTATATGGAAAAAGGAAAAGATAAATAATCCTGCATAACAGCAAATGTGAATTATTATGTGGAAATTCCAAGTTTGACATTTCCTGCACTGCAGAAAAGCTCTCCTGCAACAGGGTGATCAAATTAAGATCCTACATCTGTAGCATTAATTTCAACTGTGCTGAAACAGCAAATAGTAATGAAAATATGATGATTTACAGAAACAAGAACAGTGTTTATTCCAACATGTGTCCATTGTTTTCATTGTGGTGCAATGACCTTTAGTTCCATGATGAAATGTAGTTATATATGTCCACTTGAATAAATCATTGTACATGCGTTTTGATGATTTGTACACCACTTTCTTTTATAGACCTATGTCAACCAGACGTTCTTGAGTCGGCCTTGTGATGGCACAGTTGCATCCATCTCCCTTCCGCAGTCCCTTCACAACTTCTTCCCCCAGGGAAACAAAAAAAATAGAGTTCAGTTCCACTTCTATGGCATACAAGAGCTTTTCAAGGTACCTGGTTAAGAATGACTTGATGTCATTAACAACGTATGAGGTGCATCATGATTTTTGGTTAATTATTCATTAATAACCTTTTACCTCAGTGGGGTAAATCATGGTCACACAGAGTGTTTCTTGGTAGTCTTAAACAAATCTACTCCGAAACAAAAGTATACACCTCACACACAAGGTTATGGCTTAAAAAAAGAAGACACCTGTACCATGTCAGATATAGAGTTGAAATGTATAACATTTTGAGTTTGCATCCCAATATTACACTTAATATATATCACAGAAAACTGAAATATATATATTTTTAAACGTTTGACATAGAAACAGCAAGTTTTTTAAAGTAATTTAAGAAATTATGAACAATATTAATAACGTTCCACCCATGAGGCCACTAGAGGGCGATGTGGTCACTTGACTGCAGGAAGCTATGGAAGGATGGCTTATTTCGAAGGGAAGCTTACAGCAAACATACAGTAGTTCAGTGTTAAAGGTTTTATGATCATTCACAGGACCCAGCAACCAACTGGACGCTGAATAGTTATGTGGTGTCTGCCAGTGTCAACAACAGCAATGTCAGCAACCTCAGGGATCCCGTGGTGGTGACACTTCGTCACCTCAAGCCTAAAGAGGTGAGGAATGAAAAATAGCTTCACCTTACCACTGAACATAGTGATGTTTCTGCTTTAGAGCCTGACTAGCTGCACCCTTTGCTTCCCCAACAGAAAAACGACAAGGTGGAGTGTGTGTACTGGGACTTCCAGAAGAACAATGGGAGCGGTGGATGGGACAGCAACGGCTGTGAGACACTTCCAAGTATCTCCGCTTATCAGACCACCTGCCAATGCTACCACCTGACCCATTTCGGCGTGCTCCTGGTGAGTCACTTTTGTCGTCGACTGAGGGAAACAAAAGACATTAGTGCACTGCATCTGGACTGATATGAGGCTCCTATTGACCTTTGGCCTCTGTGGTGTCCTACAGGATGTGTCCAGGACTCCTATCGGTGAGGCTGACCAGGAGATCCTGACGGTCATCTCTTACCTGGGCTGTGGTGTGTCCTCCATCTTCCTGGGCATCAGCCTGCTCACCTACGTGGTCTTTGAGTAAGTCAGCATCTGGACAGATAGTCAAGGAGGCAGATTCATGGATGGGACAGACAGGGCAGACTATTTGGTGATATTACTACACACTATGTTCTCTACTTTTCTGTAGCCTTTCACATCACATTCTCCACCTCTCCTCCTTTCTCTCTGTGTCATTGGCTTATTTCTTCCTGTGCTTCATCTGCCACTCACACTATTCTTCTCATTCTCACCGTCTTTCCATTCATCTCCCAATATATATATATTTTCTCTCTCTCTCTCTCTCTCTCTCTCTCTCTCTCTCTCTCTCTCTCTCTCTCTCTCACTCTCTCTCACTCCGTCACAGGAAGCTGCGTAGCGACTACCCATCTAAGATCCTCATCAACCTTTCTGTGGCTCTGCTGGGCCTGAACCTAGTCTTCCTGCTGGACTCCTGGCTGTCCTCCTTCGGCAGCTACGGTCTCTGCATCAGCACGGCAGCCACGCTCCACTACTTCCTGTTAGCCTCATTCACCTGGATGGGCCTGGAGGCCATCCACATGTACTTCGCTCTGGTCAAGGTCTTCAACGTCTATGTCCCCCTCTACATCCACAAGTTCTGCGCCCTCGGCTGGGGTAAGGCAGTCTGAAGCAAAATAAGGACACTTGTATTAAAATATTTTAGAGCAAGAATTGTATGACTACAATTATCTTTTTTTATTTGCTTGTCTCAGAATAACATTCTAATATGTGTTGAGAGCCTTGAGTGAATAAAAAAAAAAGGTCATTCAATTCAAGGTAAACGACAGTGATTTACTTTCCTTTTCGACACTTTTGTATTGTAGTCAGTGTTTGAAACGTTTACACAGGCCCTGATCTAACGGATTGGCTGACCATGTTTGATGAGGGAATAGAATGAAGAGGTAAAGTTCTCTGTCTCCACACAGGCATTCCTCTGGTGATTGTCAGCATGGTCCTAGCCGTAGAGAAGGATGCCTATGGCAATGTTCTATCTGAGGCCTCCCTTGACTCTCTACAGGGCTCTGAGCCATTGTGAGTGTGCTGCACGGCCAGTTGACCAGTGTTACTGATTCAGGTTATTGATAGGGGTGTGTGGCAGTTCATCACATCCATGTTATTAATCATCTCTCCCTTTCTCAGCTGTTGGATGCAGAGTAATGTTTTCTTCTACGTCACGGTCGTGTCGTTCGTGCTGCTGGTCCTGGTTTTTAACGTGGTCGTGTTCATTGTGGTTCTGGTCCAAATCCGCCACATGCAGACCAATAAGCCTGCAGCAACAGGAAACAAGCGCTGTGTCATGCATGATTTTAGAGCAGTGGCCAGTCTCACCTTCCTATTGGGTCTCACCTGGCCAATAGCCTTCTTTACTTGGGGACCAGCCAGGGTCCCTATGCTCTACCTCTTCTCAGTCCTCAACAGTCTGCAAGGTAAGGGGACCAATATAATAGTGTCTATTGTACAAGAAGGTATGGAAGAGAGAGAGAGAGAGAAGCCCCATTATCTCCTCTCTGTCTTTGTTTCAGGGTTCTTTATCTTTGTGTTCCACTGCCTGATGAAAGAGAATGTGAGGAAGCAGTGGAGGATCCATCTGTGTTGTGGCCGATTCAGGCTCAATGACTACTCAGGTACAGTCGATGGACCTCCAAGCAGTTTGTCTGCTAAATGACTCAAATGTAAATGTAAATATGGTTCATAGAGAGTGTTCCTGAAGTTGCTTCATTTTTACCTTTGACCCGGGTTTAGATTGGAGCCACTCCATGACGATGGGCAGCAAGACCAAGCAGAACCAGCTGGTGCACCGCTCTCCATCTGTCAAGTCTGTCAACACCTCCTCTAGGAAGATCTCTGATGACTCCACTACAGCTAGCTGTAGCTCTGGCACACCCTACCAACAGGGGGCCTAGTCTACTGTAGCTCCACCACGGGGCCTAGTCTAGCTCCACCAGGAAGCCTAGCTCCACCAGGAAGCCTAGCTCCACCAGGAAGCCTAGCTCCACCAGGAAGCCTAGCTCCACCAGGGGGCCTAGCCTAGCTCCACCAGGGGGCCTAGCCTAGCTCCACCAGGGGGCCTAGCTCTACCAGGGGGCCTAGCATGGCTCACAGGACAGGGACACTGAACTTTACACAACATGTGCTATAACATCCTTCATCTGAAACAATGGGAAAAGGTTGAGTTCAGGACATCATAGCAGACACCTGAGTTCAGTCCATTCTGAATTGCACTGTCGTATGTCTCTCTGCAGTGCAGTCTCAACTTCCTCAGGAGATAAACATAATCTAGGTTTAAGTGTTAGCCTGTTCTGTGCATTAAAGGACACAAACTCTATGAATGATGTGTATTGTAAGTGGACTATTGTTGTAGTAAATGATCAATATGTTGGTACCTTGTGCATTCTATCTGGTAAATTGCATTTCTCTTCTCCATAATGTGTTTCTGTTTATCTTTTCATGATGTTAAATTAAAAACTTTTGCAAATAAAGAAGAGGAATGAAAACCTTGAAGTGTAAAGAGTCAACGACACTTCAACACCTTTCTTGACTTCACAGAAACCTATATTTTCAAAGCCTCATAATGTAGGCATTCCATATGGGCTGTCTCTCACCATATCAACAGGAAACAATCCATGACATTTAATGAAACACCGCCATCTCTAAAAGACTTGAAGGTTGATGAATGTGCTTTGTTTAGCATAGCGGGGAATCTTTTATTTTCAGTCTTTTCTCCATTTCTCCATCTAAAATACACCTTATGAATAGCACTCTTCCCACACTTGCATTTTGACAGAAAGATAAGGCTACGTGGTCCATTCAAAAGGTGCCGAATGTAAACGCGGGGACATTTCAATGGAAAGACATCTGACAAGGAGGATCTGTGTCAAGCATATGACAGCATAACATCTCATGTTGTTTCAGCTGTATGGTTACAAGGCAATGTGTCCTTGTGTTGACTAGTGAAACGATGTCTGCATCACATCTTCATTGGTGGCTGGGACTTTCATTGTAGTTCTCTGTATGCATATGGAATAACGTCTCCTTTTCTAAAGAGAGCTGTTTCAAATAAGAATTTTAAGTCTACTATAGAATATTCATTTATTGCATTATTGCAGTTACCTTACTGTCTGGAAATGGTCAGCTGTCTGGATTCTGCCCGTCGGAAAACATCTATGCTGAGCATACAATGCTTGTCTTAGATTGACATGAGGATTATTACTTGCACAGTGCACAGAAAGTAAGATCATGTAAATATCACAAAGCAATAGCCATTCTATAACCATGCTATTGTTTATTTTAACCCTTCCAATATCAAACTGCAGATATTTCCAAACTTTCCCATAAACTCTTATTTAAAAGTGAACAGACGTTTTTGGCAGTGCAGTTCACTAAGGAATGTTTTTAAAAGGTGCTGCAAGTGTGTGGAGGAACTTGTTGAGTTACATTCTCATCATACCGAGTTCATAGCGCGTCACACCCTCCTTCCCGACGTCTACTGCACAGCAGGCAGCTGGAGCGCTGGATGTGTTGAAGGGAGGCGGGTTGACTGACTCCAATAAGCGGAGAGTTTGATGTTTACTCCGTCAATCTGGAAACTTGAACGAGCACGACGATCTTCAAAGGTTGTATTATATCAGCAGCATTTGAAGAATGCCAGTGCTGTTGTCAAAGGAATGATATTTTGACTCATTTTTGGCAATTGCATGTAATCAACAACAGCAAAAGGTTCCTTCAATCAATCCAACCAGGAACTTGGTCCTTGGTCAGAGGAGCTCACCTGCTCAGGTAAGAGTACATGTCATGTATTCCTTTCTTCTGATACAATCTAAGAATACTGTCAATGTAATATATGGTTTTAACAATATTTGCAGATACATGTCTGATTAACCGTTTATGGTGAATTATCTATTATTCTCTCATTTATGTCACTTAGGACATTTTTCATTCAATATTATGTGGTTGTTGATACAATTTGACTGAATCAAAGATAAAAATCTGTCTATCACAAAGTTGTGATAAAAGGTATGTAGCTTGTAACATGTGGACAGCAATGAGCATTGATTTACTTTGTACCTATAATGTGTGTACTGACAAGCAGACATTGTTTTTAAATAACAGATATCTGCTAATTAAAAGATGTCATTTCAGTCACGTTTTGGAAAGCTTATCCTGTCCATTCTGTTCCAGTCATACATACACGGTTGATGGGGATTTTTCAACTGTCGGTGAATCATATAAACTCACCGGGATACTTTCCTTTTTTTGGATTAAAACAAAAACAAAAATAACTATTTGACTACTTCATGGCGAGATGATTTGTTAATTCACCTTGGATCCATCCAAGTCAGGAAATCCAATCCAAACCGAGAGAGTTATAACATTTTTTAAATGTTTTTTATTTTCATTTCACCTTTATTTAACCAGGTAAGCTGGTTGAGAACAAGTTCTCATTTACAACTGCGCCCTGGCCAAGATAAAGCAAAGCAAATTAAATCCATATCCTAAATGATAGACTTACAAACAGCATAATTCCAATGAATGAAACAATCACATGCTGTATGAGTAGCCTAGCCTACAGATGGATTTGCTATTCACAATATCAATGTTCTCTACCTTTCAACTATTGTACTCTACCACAGGAGGCTGGTGACACCTTAATTGGGTAGGACGGGCTCGTTGGTAAAGGCTGGAGCGGAATGGTATCAAACACATCAAACAAATGGTTTCCATGTGTTTGATGCCATTCAATATGCTCCTTACGGCCATTATTATGAGCCATCCTCCCCTCAGCAGCCTCCACTGTGCTCTACTATGTTCCACCAGGATCTGAGTTGAGTCAGCGATGGCAGTTCGTTCAGGTAGCCCCCAGGAAGTAGTAAAGACAGAGGTGCAGTCCGATAGAGTCATCTTCACCTACTTCCAGGGTGACATTGGTAGCATGGTGGACCAACACTTCACCCGTGCCCTCGGCAAGGCCGGCAAGAACAAGGCCCCCAGCGGGAAGGGCAAAAAGAGCCGCAAAGCTGTCAAATCTGGTGAGCAGACAATATTGCACAATATCTCATACTGTGCAATTAAGTTTATCATCCTGATGCTGTGTGCACCAAACAAGAAAACAGGTGTTCACTGACATGTGAAATGTACACAATGAAATAAAATTCTAGATACTTTTTCTCAATCTTTTTCAGAGTCTGATTTAACGTCTTGTCGGTGGGGTGTCTCGACCCCGTCCTGGTCTGAAGGCCACTTTGCCCCTGTCTCTGGTTCCCTTCAGCTGAGCAACACCAAGGAGTCCAGCTCCAGCCACCCCCTCGCCCTCGACTCCCCAGACGAGAGCCCCAGCCCCTGGGCCTTTGCCTCCAGGCAACATGGTGGTCTGGGCCTTCCCGCCATGGCCTATCCCCATGCCATGTCCCCTGAGGGCCTGGGGGTCACTGGACAGCATTACACCAACTCCCTGCTCAATCTCCTCCACAGTGACCGGTCAGAGGTGGCTGCAGACATGGTCTCAGGCTCCAAACCAGAGCTTTTCCCTAGCTGGACGGGTCACCCGGTCTTCAGAGAACCCATGAACCCTGACTCGGGTATGGCTGCCTCAACACAGATCCCTTATCACTATTCATGTGTAGGAAAAGGAAGACTTCTCTCTTACACAGATTAGATAGTGAACTGTAGCCTAGATCACTGTCAGATAAATCTACCATCCAAAATGAATTGGTGTTGTGAAGATTGGGGAGGTTTCACAGTACCTGTGCTTCAGTACTTTTTCTCAACTTCATATCATTTGATTGTTTGGTTGGTTTTCAAAAGGTCTGTTTTGAGTTATTCATCACCTATTCCTCCCTCTTTCAGGAATAGTTCTGGAGAAAAAGGACCTGTATTGGTATTAAATGAAGTGTCACTGCGCAGGGAAGAGAGAGAAGAGTCTGCAACACATTCATGCTGTGCTCCCTCCTCTGGTAATCAGACAATTTCCTGCCAAACCAGCCTCCTCCACAGCCACTCTCAGAAGGATATCAGTTCCCTGAAATGCAACAGCTGGAACGGCCTCTCAGAAACAAAACACTTTCTGACTAACCTGTTTGCAAACCGGATTATAATTCAAGGAGTCGGGGGGTGGGGTGTCAGTGTCACATCAAAAATCAAAAATAGCCTGTTTCGTCTGTGGAGAAAGTTTACATTAGATACTTACATCAATTTCCTGCGTAAAAAAAAAAAAACTTTTACATTTTTTTTTTTTTACAATTTAACAATTTCAAACATTTATTGAAATACGGGTGTTTATGAATAGCTGTTGCTTCCTTCAATGTGTGGACTTCTGAAGGAGTTTTAAAAAAATGTGATCTTCATTTGTGATGTGGAACCAGCTAATAAGGTTTAGCTCATAGCAAATGAATGAAATGCAGTTGATATCCTTATGATTGTCATGAAAATGAAAGGGGTTTATGAAGAGGTTTATGAAATAGGTTATTCAGAGATGGTCTACTTTGTATACTCAGCAGCAATCTACATTGCACTGTAGGCATTGACACAAACCTCTTTTACTGTAATAATTGAGTTGTAAGACTTTGGATTAAACATAAAACATGTATCTGTTGCATCTTAATGAAGTGCAAAAACATCTGGACATCTGGATTGATCTGGATTAGAATAAATATCTTTTGCCTGGAAAGTGTACATTACTCTCACAGGAACAGACCTCGAGCCACTTAGAACAAGTTTGACCATACTGCCACCATATGGCTGAAAACATGAAGAGGGAAGAGGTGCCAAATGTACAAAATGTCACTTGAAATGAATATTAGACTATTAAAATGTTATTTTGTTTTCTCATTCATTTTTCATGTGTGGAAATTTTATTGATGCATAGTGGATTATATTCAGTAATACAAATAAAATAGTTTTTCCCCTCCGAACTGGGCAGAGCATTTTTGTTAAAATGTTGGTTAGAACAAAGTGGCCATGACAAAGCATCTTCCGCCCTGTAAATGTTGGTTAGAACAAAGTGGCCATGACAAAGCATCTTCCGCCCTGTAAATGTTGGTTAGAACAAAGTGGCCATGACAAAGCATTTTCCGCCCTGTAAATGTTGGTTAGAACAAAGTGGCCATGACAAAGCATCTTCCGCCCTGTAAATGTTGGTTAGAACAAAGTGGCCATGACAAAGCATCTTCCGCCCTGTAAATGTTGGTTAGAACAAAGTGGCCATGACAAAGCATCTTCCGCCCGGTAAATGTTGGTTAGAACAAAGTGGCCATGACAAAGCATCTTCCGCCCTGTAAATGTTGGTTAGAACAAAGTGGCCATGACAAAGCATCTTCCGCCCTGTAAATGTTGGTTAGAACAAAGTGGCCATGACAAAGCATCTTCCGCCCTGTAAATGTTGGTTAGAACAAAGTGGCCATGACAAAGCATCTTCCGCCCTGTAAATGTTGGTTAGAACAAAGTGGCCATGACAAAGCATCTTCCGCCCTGTAAATGTTGGTTAGAACAAAGTGGCCATGACAAAGCATCTTCCGCCCTGTAAATGTTTTTGAACGGTACTTTGCTAAAAGGTGTCAAACATAAGTGTCAAATTCTTTATCCAATGATACTAAAAAAGAGAGGAATGACAGCTAGAGGGGTGTTGCATTGTGTTTCAGTATTAGCATAGGAAGAGAACGGGCAGGTGAGGCAGTAGCATAGGAAGAGGACGGGCAGGTGAGGCAGTAGCATAGGAAGAGGACGGGCAGGTGAGGCAGTAGCATAGGAAGAGGATGGGCAGGTGAGGCAGTAGCATAGGAAGAGGACGGGCAGGTGAGGCAGTAGCATAGGAAGAGGACGGGCAGGTGAGGCAGTAGCATAGGAAGAGAACGGGCAGGTGAGGCAGTAGCATAGGAAGAGGACGGGCAGGTGAGGCAGTAGCATAGGAAGAGGACGGGCAGGTGAGGCAGTAGCATAGGAAGAGGACGGGCAGGTGAGGCAGTAGCATAGGAAGAGGACGGGCAGGTGAGGCAGTAGCATAGGAAGAGGACGGGCAGGTGAGGCAGTAGCATAGGAAGAGGACGGGCAGGTGAGGCAGTAGCATAGGAAGAGGACGGGCAGGTGAGGCAGTAGCATAGGAAGAGAGCAGACATATGAGGCAGTAGCATAGGAAGAGAGCAGACAGATGAGGCAGTAGCATAGGAAGAGAGCAGAAAGATGAGGCAGTAGAATAGGAAGAGAGCAGACAGGTGAGGCAGTAGCATAGGAAGAGGACGGGCAGGTGAGGCAATAGCATAGGAAGAGAGCAGAAAGATGAGGCAGTAGCATAGGAAGAGGGCGGGCAGGTGAGGCAATAGCATAGGAAGAGAGCAGACAGATGAGGCAGTAGCATAGGAAGAGAGCAGACAAGTGAGGCAGTAGCATAGGAAGAGAATGGGCAAGTGAGGCAGTAGCATAGGAAGAGGACGGGCAGGTGAGGCAGTAGAATAGGAAGAGAGCAGACAGGTGAGGCAGTAGCATAGGAAGAGGACGGACAGGTGAGGCAGTAGCATAGGAAGAGAGCAGACAGATAAGGCAGTAGCATAGGAAGAGAGCAGACAGATGAGGCAGTAGCATAGGAAGAGAGCAGACAGATGAGGCAGTAGCATAGGAAGAGAGCAGACAGATGAGGCAGTAGCATAGGAAGAGCAGACAGGTGAGGCATTAGCATAGGAAGAGGGCGGGCAGGTGAGGCAATAGCATAGGAAGAGAGTAGACAGATGAGGCAGTAGCATAGGAAGAGAGCAGACAGATGAGGCAGTAGCATAGGAAGAGGACGGGCAGGTGAGGCAGTAGCATAGGAAGAGGACGGGCAGGTGAGGCAGTAGCATAGGAAGAGAGCAGACAGATGAGGCAGTAGCATAGGAAGAGGACGGGCAGGTGAGGCAGTAGAATAGGAAAATGACGGACAGGTGAGGCAGTAGAATAGGAAGAGAGCAGACAGGTGAGGCAGTAGCATAGGAAGAGGACGGGCAGGTGAGGCAGTAGCATAGGAAGAGAGCAGACAGATGAGGCAGTAGCATAGGAAGAGGACGGGCAGGTGAGGCAGTAGCATAGGAAGAGGATGGGCAGGTGAGGCAGTAGCATAGGAAGAGGACGGGCAGGTGAGGCAGTAGCATAGGAAGAGGACGGGCAGGTGAGGCAGTAGCATAGGAAGAGGACGGGCAGGTGAGGCAGTAGCATAGGAAGAGGACAGACAGGTGAGGCAGTAGCATAGGAAGAGAGAAGACAGGTGAGGCAGTAGCATAGGAAGAGGACAGACAGGTGAGGCAGTAGCATCGGAAGAGGACAGAGGTGAGGCAGTAGCATAGGAAGAGGACAGACAGGTCAGGCAGTAGCATAGGAGGAGGGAAGACAGGTTAGGCAGTAGCATAGGAAGAGGACAGAGGTGAGGCAGTAGCATAGGAAGAGGACAGACAGGTCAGGCAGTAGCATAGGAGGAGGGAAGACAGGTTAGGCAGTAGCATAGGAAGAGGACAGAGGTGAGGCAGTAGCATAGGAAGAGGACAGACAGGTCAGGCAGTAGCATAGGAGGAGGGAAGACAGGTTAGGCAGTAGCATAGGAAGAGGACAGAGGTGAGGCAGTAGCATAGGAAGAGGACAGAGGTGAGGCAGTAGCATAGGAAGAGGACAGAGGTGAGGCAGTAGCATAGGAAGAGGACAGAGGTGAGGCAGTAGCATAGAAAGAAGGTTATTTTCATTTTCACCTCCTTCCTTTCAAGGCTCATGGAGAGTAAACGAAACACAACGAGTATGTTGGTTTACTTCATTCTTCATTCTAATTGAAGTATGTCAGCCTCAGTCAATCACATGTCTGGAGGAGCTCTTGTGTGATTCTTCAGCCCTGTCATTCAAAAGAATAAATAATAAAAGATGAAACTGAACAACACAACAACAAAGCTCTTAAGGAACAACTTCTGCTACATCCTATGGTAATGAGATTGTGGCTACCCTTGTGAAACACGTGATAATAGATATGGGCTTGGTATATACTGGTGCCTTCCCCCACACCCACCCCTTTCCTAATCAGACTGGCAAGCATGTTGAGGTCCACCACTCACAACGACCCACATTGAAAGCTGCAGATGGAGGAACAACTACTGTATCTCCACATGCTTGCTTGTGGATTATGGATGTCTCTGCACTCATTTTAGCACCTTCCCATCTGGTACTGTAATAACCCCAGTCCAAATGAAAAAGGGGCAATGCCAGGACCAGGCAATCCCCTCATCATCCAACTCAATGCACACACACACACATCCTATCTATGTACAGTGCCTTGCGAAAGTATTCGGCCCCCTTGAACTTTGTGACCTTTTGCCACATTTCAGGCTTCAAACATAAAGATATAAAACTGTATTTTTTTGTGAAGAATCAACAACAAGTGGGACACAATCATGAAGTGGAACGACATTTATTGGATATTTCAAACTTTTTTAATAAATCAAAAACTGAAAAATTGGGCGTGCAAAATTATTCAGCCCCCTTAAGTTAATACTTTGTAGCGCCACCTTTTGCTGCGATTACAGCTGTAAGTCGCTTGGGGTATGTCTCTATCAGTTTTGCACATCGAGAGACTGAAATTCTTTCCCATTCCTCCTTGCAAAACAGCTCGAGCTCAGTGAGGTTGGATGGGGAGCATTTGTGAACAGCAGTTTTCAGTTCTTTCCACAGATTCTCGATTGGATGCAGGTCTGGACTTTGACTTGGCCATTCTAACACCTGGATATGTTAATTTTTGAACCATTCCATTGTAGATTTCGCTTTATGTTTTGGATCATTGTCTTGTTGGAAGACAAATCTCTGTCCCAGTCTCAGGTCTTTTGCAGACTCCATCAGGTTTTCTTCCAGAATGGTCCTGTATTTGGCTCCATCCATCTTCCCATCAATTTTAACCATCTTCCCTGTCCCTGCTGAAGAAAAGCAGGCCCAAACCATGATGCTGCCACCACCATGTTTGACAGTGGGATGGTGTGTTCAGGGTGATGAGCTGTGTTGCTTTTACGCCAAACATAACGTTTTGCATTGTTGCCAAAAAGTTAAATTTTGGTTTCATCTGACCAGAGCACCTTCTTCCACATGTTTGGTGTGTCTCCCAGGTGGCTTGTGGCAAACCTTAAACAACACTTTTTATGGATATCTTTAAGAAATGGCTTTCTTCTTGCCTCTCTTCCATAAAGGCCAGATTTGTGCAATATACGACTGTCCTATGGACAGAGTCTCCCACCTCAGCTGTAGATCTCTGCAGTTCATCCAGAGTGATCATGGGCCTCTTGGCTGCATCTCTGATCAGTCTTCTCGTATGAGCTGAAAGTTTAGAGGGACGGCCAGGTCTTGGTAGATTTGCAGTGGTCTGATACTCCTTCCATTTCAATATTATTGCTTGCACAGTGCTCCTTGGGATGTTTAAAGCTTGGGAAATCTTTTTGTATCCAAATCCGGCTTTAAAATTCTTCACAACAGTATCTTGGACCTGCCTGGTGTGTTCCTTGTTCTTCATGATGCTCTCTGAGCTTTTAACGGACCTCTGAGACTATCACAGTGCAGGTGCATTTATACGTAGACTTGATTACACACAGGTGGATTGTATTTATCATCATTAGTCATTTAGGTCAAAGATCCTCACTGAACTTCTGGAGAGAGTTTGCTGCACTGAAAGTAAAGGAGCTGAATAATTTTGCACGCCCAATTTTTCAGTTTTTGATTTGTTAAAAAAGTTTGAAATATCCAATAAATGTCGTTCCACTTCATGATTGTGTCCCACTTGTTGTTGATTCTTCACAAAAAAAAATACAGTTCTATATCTTTATGTTTGAAGCCTGAAATGTGGCAAAAGGTCGCAAAGTTCAAGGGGGCCGAATACTTTCGCATGGCACCGTAGTAGCTAAACACTATAGTATAGAAACACCTTGAGCCTCCTGCTTGGCTGAGATGGCCTATGTGTTTGTCCTGGGCTAAACTGTGTGTCACCACGGGTGATACCAAAGAGCCTTTGTTCCTTAGCTTCAACCCCAACAGACATCTGAGGGCATCTCAATACATGGAAAAAGCTTTCTGAGACAATCATTGGATTGATGTATTTTGTTGAGATTTCACATCACTGGCTAATTACTCAAAGTTCCAGACATTCTAAGCATTCCATTCACATCTTTGTTTTTCTTAGAGGAGAGGAGGGGTTGATTCACTACAGCGAGGGTTGACTGATTCACTACAATCTGCCTTTGTCACAGAAACGCTGTCCAATCAGTTTGTAGGGCTCGCTCTTTTCCTTCATTAACAGTTTATCAGTGACTCAGAGGCCAGTGGTGGAGCCACAGCAGTGGTGGAGTCACAGCAGTGGTGGAGCCACAGCAGTGGTGGAGTCACAGCAGTGGTGGAGCCACAGCAGTGATGGAGCCACAGCAGTGTTGGAGCAACAGCAGTGGTGGAGCCACTACAGTGATGGAGCCACAGCAGTGGTGGAGTCACAGCAGTGGTGGAGCCACAGCAGTGGTGGAGCCACAGCAGTGGTGGAGCCACTACAGTGGTGGAGTCACAGCAGTGGTGGAGTCACAGCAGTGTTGGAGCAACAGCAGTGGTGGAGCCACTACAGTGATGGAGCCACAGCAGTGTTGGAGCAACAGCAGTGGTGGAGTCACAGCAGTGGTGGAGCCACAGCAGTGGTGGAGCCACTACAGTGATGGAGCCCCAGCAGTGTTGGAGCCACTACAGTGATGGAGCCACAGCAGTGTTGGAGCAATAGCAGTGGTGCTATACCTTACGTCCTTAGCTAATTAGTTAAAGACAAACAGGGATGTCAATGTGGAACAATAAAATATAACAGCCCTGAGATTCATTAATGTCACCTAGATAATTCCTTTGGTAATGTGTCATTAGAATGTTTAGAACGATTAGAATGTTTAGAACCTGATAGTTTGTCGAAGTTACAGATTGACCTCGTATGGATACCTTCAAAGTTGATGGACCCAGAGAGCTAGTAACCCAAGGGTTTGTTTCATTGGCCAGTTAGCATTGTTAAGTCTAAAACAGTGTGTTGAAAGAGCGCTTTGACATGTTCTAGTGGGCTAACCTAAATCACTTCAAACCATGTTGACGATGCCTTTCTCCACTCTCTAAAAACGTTCAACTGCTGTGATTTTTCAGTTGGTTAAAATAACGGACTTTTTGCTCTGTCTGGTCTCCATCTTCATTTCTACAGGGGCTGATTTACTGGCTTACTGGTGCTCTTCCATGCCGTCCCCAGGAGGGGTGCCTCACTTGAGTGGGTTGTGGTACTGACGTGGTCTTCCTGTCCGGGATGGCGCCTCCCCTTGGGTTTGTGCCGTGGGGGAGATCTTCGTGGGCTATACTCGGTCTTGTCTAAGGATAGTAAGTTGGTGGTTGAAGATATCCCTCTAGTGGTGTGGGGGCTGTGCTTTGGCAAAGTGGGTGGGGTTATATCCTGCCTGTTTGGCCCTGTCCGGGTGTATCGTCGGACGAGGCCACATTGTCTCCTGACCCCTCCTGTCTCAGACGCCAGTATTTATGCTGCAGTAGTTTATGTGTCGGGGGGCTTTTTTACTCCTGAGGTGCTGACATGTTGCACCCTCTACAACCACTGTGATTATTATCTGACCCTGCTGGTCATCTATGAACATGTGAACATCTTGGCCATGTTCTGTTATAATCTCCACCCGGCACAGTCAGAAGAGGACTGGCCACCCCTCATAGCCTGGGTCCACTCTAGGTTTCTTCCTAGGTTTCGACTTTTCTAGAGTGTTTTTCCTAGCCACCGTGCTTCTACACCTGCATTGCTTGCTGTTTGCGGTTTTAGGCTGGGTTTCTGTATAGCACTTTGTGACATTAGCTGATGTAAGAAGGGCTTTATAAATACATTTGATTTCTATCTGTCCCTAACATTTAACTCAGAAGCCTTTTTCCACCACTGTAAACTATCACCAAGTCTTGCATTTAATGACATGACGGAACCGAAAATAACTCAACCCCTCTCTGATTCTGATCTGTGCCTTCATAGCTCCTCCTCAATCAGCCTTCACCTTTTAACCTCTGACTGTAATGACTCAGATAAACAATTTCAATGAGGCAGGAAAAGGAGGTCACAGTTAGGAAAAATTAAGGTCAGAGGTAAAAAAAAGGTGACATAACCTTTATAGGCTATGTGTTGAGGTCACCTTTTTTTAACCTCGGAGTATGAGCTCTGAGTCTGACCTTTCCCCTGCCACGTTTGCAGTGGTGGAAAAAGTACCCCGTTGTCATAGTTGAGTAAAAGTAAAGATACCTTAATAGAAAATGATTTAAGTAAAAGTGAAAGTCACCCAGTAAAATACTACTTGAGTATTTGGTTTTAAATATACGTAAGTATCAAAAGTAAATGGAATTGCTAAAAGTATAAATCATTTCAAATTCCTTATTTTAAGCAAACCAAGCGGCACACTTATGTTATGGATTGCCAGGGGCCCACTCCAACACTCAGACATTACAAATAAAGCATTTGTGTTTAATAAGTGTCATGTATTGTATTGTCATGGCTTGTCCCTGTGCTTTCTCTTCTCTTCGTTTCCCCCTGCTGGTCGTATTAGGTTTCTTTCTCTCTCTCTTTATCCCTCTCTCTCTCTATTGTTCCGTTTACTCTTTCACACCTGTCCCCTATTTTGCCCTCTGATTAAGTCTCTATTTCTCTCTCTGTTTCTGCTTCTGTCCTTGTCGGATTCTTGTTTGCTGTGCCTTTGTTCCGTCCTGTTGTATTCTGCCTCGTCTTCAGATACTGCGTGTGAGCAGGTGTCCCTATTCCTCTACGGCCCGCGCCTACCCGAAGGGACCTGCAGTCTGTTGCCGCAAGCCCTGCAACTCTCCTCAACAACTAGAGGATTTATGTTTTCCCTGTTTGGACATTTCCTGTTAAGGATTGAGGATTATGTTTTCTCTGTTTGGACTTTAATAAGCTCAGTTTCTGTTAAGTCGCTTTTGGGTCCTCACTCACCTGCATAACAATAAGTCCGCCAGAGGCAATAGGGATGACCAGGGATGTTCTCTTAATAATGTGTGAATTGGACCATTTTCTTTTCCAAATGTAACAAGTACTTTTGGGTGTCAGGGAATGTTGTGAAGTAAAAGTTGGCAAAAATATAAATAGTAAAGTACAGATACCAAACAAACTACTTAAGTTGTCCTTTAAAGTATTTTACTTAAGTACTTTACACCACTATCAGTTTCAGCCAACTCCTTTTGATCCACCACATTGTCACTCCATTCCAATTTCCTTCCCAATCCATTGTCAATCCATTCCAATTTCCTTCCCAATCCATTGTCAAACCATATAAGTAGTCATATTAGTCAGTGTCAAAAAAGGGAATAGTTTGGAGAAGCAATATTGATCATCATGACAGTCTTAGGAGGGGGATTCAGTTGAATAGGTGTGATGTCTGAAGCCCAGATCATCTCCTATGACACTAATATAGACCAGTCTACAGGGAGGTGACAGGTGTAAGATGACCCTCAGTGAGAGTTCAAACAGCCAAGCATGGGGTCACATCTGTGAAGGGCAGAAGAGGGAATAAAGAGCATCATTCCTGAATACACCTTTCCTCCAAAACCACAGGTTTCAGCAGCTTGAGCTGTGGCTAAAGGGGTAGGTGTCAATCAACAGTGTGTTTTCAACGTGTTATTCTAAGTCACGAAGACCGCTCACTCGTAGGCTTTTAGATACTCAGGAAGTCAGTGACCAGGAGTAATAAACAAGCAGAGATTCAGTATGAGATGTAGATAGGAAATGTTTCTTCGTAATATATAAGAACACCTCATCAAAAGCGATGCGCTGCTCTTTATAATACTCCAGGAAACCGAAGCGGACGAGTCACCCACCTACCCAAGCTTTCTATCCCACCCATTACCCCTTGTGTCAGTCATCGTAGGTGTGATCTAAGCACCACAGGAGAGGCCGGCGTGGCGAGCGGCCCTTCACATGCCAATGAAGCTGACTGAAGAAGGAGCAGAGGATGATTAGAGACATAACGGCAGCGAGAGGCTGCGAGGGGACGCGATCGACCGCCCGGCTACACCATTGACCAGCATGTCGCCGAGATTTACAGTGATCTCCTCTGATGATGACCGGCTGACATCACTCACACAGGTCACTACTCCATGGAGTCACGCAATTCAGAAAGGCAGACATCTCTTCTTGGTCTCGTTAGATTGTGTTATTTTTTTTTGGGGGGGGGGGGGTTGTGGCACAGCAGGTAGATTGAGAGAGGCTGGTGAGAGGAGAGAACTACTACAGTGTCCACGACAACGTTGATGGTAAGACACAAAAGGTAGTTGGGGTGGTCTTACTAAAACCGACACATTGAGGAAGGCTTGCATTGCAGGTGGTCGTGTCTGATGGATGGACTTTGCTGGGAAGAACAGAATACATTGCATTGCGCAAGTTGCTGACACACTTACCGGCCATTTTCTAGTAACAGGAACTTAACATGGGTGCATTGTTGCCCTGTTGCTGCTGAAACAGCTGGAAAGAATGGTAAAGTCATCTATCAGGAATTGAATGAACGCCACTGGAAATGTGTTTTCTAGCCACGAAGTGTGGGTGATGGCCTGTTAGGCTACATTTTTATCCCAGGTACAATACAATGACTTTTCTTTCAAGCTTGAACTTCACACCCCAAAAAGTGTAAAATGCCAATGAATTACTTCAAAATCATACAATGTGATTTTCTGGATTTTTGTTTTAGATTCCGTCTCTCACAGTTGAAGTGTACCTATGATAAAAATTACAGACCTCTACATGCTTTGTAAGTAGGAAAACCTGCAAAATCGGCAGTGTATCAAATACTTGTTCACCCCACTGTATGTGAGAATGCTGTTCATTGACTACAGCTCAGCGTTCAACATCAAAGTGCCCACAAAGCTCATCACTAAGCTAAGGACCCTGGGACTAAACAACTGGATCCTGGACTTCCTGACGGGCCTCCCCCAGGTGGTAAGGGTAGGCAACAACACATCTTCCACGCTGATCCTCAACACTGTGGCCCCTCAGGGGTACTTGCTTAGTCCCCACCTGTATTCCCTGTTCACCCACGACTGTGTGGCCAAGCATGACTCCAGCACCATAATTATGTTTGCTGACGACGCAACAGTGGTAGGCCTGATCACTGAAAATGATGAGACAGCCTATAGGGAGGAGGTCAGAGACCTGGCGGTGTGGTGCCATGATTACAACCTCTCTCTCAATATGAGCAAGAAAAAGGAGCTGATTGTGGACAATAGGAAAAGGAGGGCCGAACAGGCCCCCATTAACATCGACAGGACTGAAGTGGAGCGGGTCGAGAGTTTCAAGTTCCTTGGTGTCCACATCACCATCAAACTATTATGGTCCAAACACACCAAGACAGTTGTGAAGAGGGCACGACAACATCTTTTCCCCTCAGGAATGGCATGGGTCCACAAATCCTGAAAAAGTTATACAGCTGCACCATCGAGAGCATCCTGACTGGTTGCATCACCGCCTGGTATGGCAACTGCTTGGCATCTAACTCTAAGGCGCTACAGAGGATAGTGCGTATGGTTCACTACTTCACTGGGGCCAAGCTTCCTGACATCCAGCACCTACAGTATGAGTTGGGATGAGTTGGACTGCAGAGTGAAGTAAAAGCAGCATATTTGGGACCTTCTTCAAGACTGTTAGAAAAGCATTCTAGGTGAAGCTGGTTGAGAGGATGCCAAGTGTGCAAAGCTGTCATCAAGGCAAAGGGGTGCTACTTTGAAGAATATAAAATGTATTTTGATTAAACTCTTTATTTGGTTACGACATGATTCCATGTGTTTATTTTCATTGTGTTGATCTCTTCACTATTATTCTACAATGTAGAAAATACTAAAAATAAAAACCCTTGAATGATTAGGTGTGTCCAAACTTTTGACTGGTACTGTAGGCCAAGCTCAGCCTTTGAGCTTGTTGATCTATTATTCCTTTGCAGTGTGACTGGAATAGAAAGGATATCTGGAAAAAATGCATTTGGAAAGTATTCAGACGACCCCTTGATTTTTACACTTTATGTTACAGCCTTATTCTAAAATTGTTTAAATTGTTTCCCCCCTTAATCTACACACTACCCCCATAATGACAAAGCAAAACAGGTTTTCTGAACATTTTGCTCAAATTAAATAATTAAATATTACATAAACATAAGTATTCAGAACCTTGACTCAGTATTTCAAAGCACCTTTGGCAGCGATTACAGCTTTGTCGTTTTGGGTATGACACTAGAAGCTTGGCACACCTGTATCTGGGGAGTTTCTCCCATTTCTCCCATCTCTGCAGATCCTCTCCAGCTCTGTCAGGTTGCCTGGGGAGTGTCTCTGCACAGCTATTTTCAGGTCTTTCCAGAGATGTTTAAGTCTGGGCTCTGGCTGGGCCACTCAAGGATATTCAGAGACTTGTCCCGGAGCCACTCCTGCGTTGTCTTGACTGTGTGTTTAGGGTCGTTGTCCTGAGCAGGTTCTCGTCAAGGAACTCTCTGTACTTTACTCCGTTCATCTTTGCCTCAATCCTTAGTCTCCCTGCCGCTGAAAAACATCCACACAGCATGATTCTGCAACCACTCTTCACAGTAGGAATGGTGCCAGGTTTCCTCCAGACATGGCACTTGGCATTCAGGCCAAAGAGTTCAATCTTTGTTTCATCAGACCAGAATATTGTTTCTCATGGTCTGAGAGTCTTTAGGTGCCCTTTGGCAAACTCCAAGCGGGCTCTTGTTCCTTTTCCTGAGGAGTGGCTTCCATCTGGCCACTCTACCATAAAGGCCTGATTGGTGGAGTGCTGCATAGATGGTTGTCTTTCTAGAAGGTTCCTCCCCAGAGGAACTCTGGAGCTGTCAGAGTGACCATCGGGCTCTTGGTCACCTCCCTGACCCAAGGCCATTCTCCCCCGATTGCTCAGTTTGGCTTGGTGGCCAACTCTAGGAAGTGTTTTGTTGGCTCCAAACTTCTTCCATTTACAAATGATGGATGCCACTGTGTTCTTGGTGACCGTTGATGCTGCAATGTCTATGCTTCGACACAATCATGTCTCAGATCTTCGGACAGTTCCTTCAACCTTATAGCTTGGTTTTTTGCTCTGACATGCACTTTATGACACTGTCATGAAGCGTTATGACGATCAATCATATAATACCATCATCAGTCATCAGTCACAAAGAGGGTGTCTTGTCCTGCTCCTGCCTTCATCCCAGTCATCAGCAAGAGAGCATTATTATGGCAGGTTGTTGGCAGTTATGACCGTGTCAATGTGTTATGATGCCGGGTGTCAGTATCTTCCAATCATCTACCATGCAATGACACATCACACAGAGAAATAATGTTCATATGAAGATAATCCGTATGGATAAGTTTAAAAAAAAAATATATATGGTTGGGCCTTGCTGCACATCTTAATTCCAGGCACACTGCTGGTTGTGAAAGGCTCTCCCTTTGCATCAACTCTCACAGTGATGTATCATGCCACCACTGTGCCTCACTATGAATATAGTGCACACGTTACTAATGCATCCGAATGTGTTACTCCATTGCATGACCAAATCCCCAGGTGTACCAAATGACCTTTTATCCATTTCCTGACTCGATCAGCATGCGCTTCCAGGATAGAAGCTCCTCAGTACCTGCTTCCACTGTGGGTCTGGGATAGATTAAAGAATGTACCAGGCAAATAAACATTGAGCCCCTTTGTCTTGGCAGCAGTAGAATAACTATTACAGTGGAAAAGTATGTGAACCCTTTGGAAATACCTGGATTTCTGCATAAATTTGTCATAACATTTGAACTGAACTAGGTCACAAGAGACAAACACTCTGCTTAAACTAATAACACACCGACAATTATATGTTCATGTCTTCATTGAACATACCGTGTAAACATTCACAGTGCAGGTTGGAAAAATTATGTGAACCCTTGGATTTAATAACTGGTTGACCCTCCTTTGGCAGCAATAACCTCAACCAAATGTTTTCTGTAAATGCGGATCAGACCTGCACAACGATCAGGAGGAATTTTGGACCATTCCTCTTAACAAAACTGTTTCAGTTCAGCAATATTCTTGGGATGTCTGGTGTGAACTACTCTCTTGAGGTCATGCCACAGCATCTCAATCGGGTTGAGGTCAGGACTCTGACTGGGCTCATTATATGTCCATTATTCATTAAAATGTTTACTCCCCGTACCTGCTTCATCTCTCCAGCGTCAGTACATGTGACAGAAGGAAGCAGCCCAGATGTAGATTTGGTGGAGGTTTTATTCCAGGCACAGACTGAGCAGGCTGATATGAATTCCCGTGTGTCTCTCTCCATGGTGGGCCACCAAAATCGCTGATGCAGGAAGGCGATTGTCCGGTTCATGCCAGGGTGACAGGTGAGGTGAGTAGCATGGGCCCACTGAAGAACCTCAGAACGAACTGAATCTGGCACAAACAGATCCTTACAAGGGCTGTTTCTAGGATCAGGCTGGTTTAGCTGAGCCTGACGAACGCTGGACTCAATCTCCCAGGAGACGGCAGCAAAGATGCAGGAGGAAGGCAATAATGGTCTCAGGCTCTGAACTTTTGTTGTCTGCGGTGAACTGAGGAGAGACGGCATCAGGCTTGGTATTCTTAGATCCAGGGCGATAAGTGAGTGTGAAGTTGAATCTTCCAGAAAACAATGCCCATCTGGCCTGCCGATAGTTGAGACATTTGGCGGTCTGGATGTAGGCTACATTTTTATGATCCATCCACACAATGAAGGGAAGAACTGAACCCTCTAACCAGTGACGGCACTCCTCAAGAGCCAGCTTAACAGCCAAGAGTTCCCGGTTGCCAACATCAATTTCTCTCTGCAGGTGCCTTCTTGTCCCACAAGGATGGAGCTTCTGATCCCTGGGAGAACGTTGAGTCAGAACTGTACCTACGCCGGTGTCGGAAGCGTCCACATCAAGGACAAACTGGAGTTCTGGGTCTGGCTGGGTCAGGATAGGAGCAGAAGTGAAGCGGTCCTTGAGTTCCCAGAATGCTGCCTCTGCTTCAGGGGACCAGTGGAATGTAGTGGAGGTTGAGGTGATAGCGGTGAGAGGAGCTGCCAAACGACTGTAGTCACGGATTAATCATCTATAAAAATTGGCAAACCCCAGAAAACGCTGTAACTGCTTCAGATTTGCGGGCACAGACCACTCCGTAACTGCCCTAACCTTGGCAGGGTCCATTCGTAGCTCTTCTTGAGCAATAATGTCACCTAAGAAGGACACCGAGGTAACATGAAACTCAGGCAGAAGTTTGCATCCTGTAGCTCCAACTCCAAAAAGTTCTGGGACACTGTGAAGTCCACGGAGAACAAGAGCACCTCCTCCCAGCTGCCCACTGCACTGAGGCTAGGAAACACAGTCTCCACCGATAAATCCATGATTATCGAAAACTTCAATAAGCACTTCTCAACGGCTGGCCATGCCTTCCGCCTGGCTACTCCAACCTCGGCCAACAGCTCCGCCCCCCCCGTAGTTCCTCACCCAAGCCTCCCCAGGTTCTCCTTTACCCAAATCCAGATAGCAGATGTTCTGAAAGAGCTGCAAAACCTGGACCCGTACAAATCAGCTGGGCTTGACAATCTGGACCCGCTATTTCTGAAACTATCTGCCGCCATTGTCGCAACCCCTATTACCAGCCTGTTCAACCTCTCTTTCATATCGTCTGAGATCCCCAAGGATTGGAAAGCTGCCGCAGTCATCCCTCTCTTCAAAGGGGGAGACACCCTGGACCCAAACTGCTATAGACCTATATCCATCCTGCCCTGCCTATCTAAGGTCTTCGAAAGCCAAGTCAACAAACAGGTCACTGACCATCTCGAATCCCACCGTACCTTCTCCGCTGTGCAATCTGGTTTCCGAGCCGGTCACGGGTGCACCTCAGCCACACTCAAGGTACTAAATGATATCATAACCGCCATCGATAAAAGACAGTACTGTGCAGCCGTCTTCATCGACCTCGCCAAGGCTTTCGACTCTGTCAATCACCAAATTCTTATCGGCAGACTCAACAGCCTCGGTTTTTCGGATGACTGCCTTGCCTGGTTCACCAATTACTTTGCAGACAGAGTTCAGTGTGTCAAATCAGAGGGCATGCTGTCCGGTCCTCTGGCACTCTCTATGGGGGTGCCACAGGGTTCAATTCTCGGGCCGACTCTTTTCTCTGTATATATCAATGATGTTGCTCTTGCTGCGGGCGATTCCCTGATCCACCTCTACGCAGACGACACCATTCTATATACTTTCGGCCCGTCATTGGACACTGTGCTATCAAACCTCCAAACGAGCTTCAATGCCATACAGCACTCCTTCCGTGGCCTCCAACTACTCTTAAACGCGAGTAAAACCAAATGCATGCTTTTCAACCGATCGCTGCCTGCACCCGCATGCCCGACTAGCATCACCACCCTGGATGGTTCCAACCTTGAATATGTGGACATCTATAAGTACCTAGGTGTCTGGCTAGACTGCAAACTCTCCTTCCAGACTCACATCAAACATCTCCAATCAAAAATCAAATCCAGAGTCGGCTTTCTATTCCGCAACAAAGCCTCCTTCACTCACGCTGCCAAGCTTACCCTAGTAAAACTGACTATCCTACCGATCCTCGACTTCGGCGATGTCATCTACAAAATGGCTTCCAACACTCTACTCAGCAAACTGGATGCAGTCTATCACAGTGCCATCCGTTTTGTCACTAAAGCACCTTATACCACCCACCACTGCGACTTGTATGCTCTAGTCGGCTGGCCCTCACTACATATTCGTCGCCAGACCCACTGGCTCCAGGTCATCTACAAGTCCATGCTAGGTAAAGCTCCGCCTTATCTCAGCTCACTGGTCACGATGGCAACACCCATCCGTAGCACGCGCTCCAGCAGGTGTATCTCACTGATCATCCCTAAAGCCAACACCTCATTTGGCCGCCTTCGTTCCAGTACTCTGCTGCCTGTGACTGGAACGAATTGCAAAAATCGCTGAAGTTGGAGACTTTTATCTCCCTCACCAACTTCAAACATCAGCTATCCGAGCAGCTAACCGATCGCTGCAGCTGTACATAGTCTATAGGTAAATAGCTCACCCTTTTTCACCTACCTCATTCCCATACTGTTTTTATACTGTTTTTATTTATTTACTTTTCTGCTCTTTTGCACACCAATATCTCTACCTGTACATGCCCATCTGATCATTTATCACTCCAGTGTTAATCTGCAAAATTGTATTATTCGCCTACCTCCTCATGCCTTTTGCACACATTGTATATAGACTGCCCATTTTTTTCTACTGTGTTATTGACTTGCTAATTGTTTACTCCATGTGTAACTCTGTGTTGTCTGTTCACACTGCTATGCTTTATCTTGGCCAGGTCGCAGTTGCAAATGAGAACTTGTTCTCAACTAGCCTACCTGGTTAAATAAAGGTGAAATAAAATAAAAAAAAATAAAAAAATGAAGCTCATTCTCCAATAGCCTTTGGAGAACTTGGTAGACGTGTTGCTTGTGAGCCTCAATGTCCTTTAAAAAAATAAGAATGTCATCCACATAGACAAAATCAAAACGCCCAATTACATCCCTCAGGACATCATTCACCAGGCCCTGAGAACAGCCAGGGTGTTAGTGAGGCCAAAAGGCATAAAGAGGTACTCAAAATGTCCTAGTGGTGTGTTGAATGCCGTTTTCCACTCGTCTCCCTCTCTGATGCAGACAAGGTGGTAGGCATTCCGGGGGTCCAGTTTAGTAAATACTGTGGCACCATGGAGGGGGGCAAAAGCAGAACTGATGAGTAGCAAGGGATACTTATTCCTGACGGTGATGCTATTCAACCCACGGCCTCAGTGACCCGTCCTTCTTGACAAAGAAAAATCCAGCTCCCACCGGAGAGGAAGATGGCCTGACATGTCCGACTTCCAGGGAGTCCTGGATGTATTCCTCCATGGCTTCTTGCTCGGGGCGAGAGAGGTTATACAACCTGCTACTAGGGAGAGGAGCTCCAGGCTGAAGCTCGATAGCACAGTTGCAAGGCCGATGAGGCGGCAGAGATGGGGAGTAACCCTTCCGGTAGACCAATCAATCTGTGGGTTGTGTAGCTTTAACCATGGATGGCCCAGAACCAGAGGTGAGTGAGCACAGTCGATTATATGGAAACTGACCTTTTCCTGGTGATTACCATAGAGACGCAGGATAACAGGAACAGTTTTCTCCAAAACACGGAAGAGTAGTTTTCCATTGAGAGCTGTGGCTTCCAGAGGTGAATCGAGCAAAACAGTACCCAGGCCCAACTGTTTAACAACCCCTCGGTCCAGAAAACTCGTCGGTGCCTAAATCTATGAGAGCAGGCAGAGGAAAATCCTGGCTCTGCCACACAAGGTTGGCCTCAAGCAGGGGTCTGGGAGATGATGGGCAGGCGATTTGGCTCAACAGTATATCCCCCACTACTGCTGAGCCCTCTTTTGCTGGACACCGGGTACAAGTAGAGACCAGGTGACTAATCTGGTCACAATACAGACAGCTCCTAGTGCTGATACGCCACTGCCTCTCCTCTGGAGATAGACGAGTCCTGCCAAGCTGCATGGGTTCAGGATTGAAACCTGCCTGGTGATGTGATGCAGTTGGAGAAATTGAGCAAGACACCGAAGCAGATGTTATGGGACCTGCAACCCTGCCTCCCCTCTCCCTCCGATGCTCACGGAGATGGTTGTCAATACGGATAGTGAGAGAAATTAGTTTGTCCAGTCCATCAGGCTCCTCTCTGGATACCAAATCGTCCTTGAGGGTCTCAGTGAGTGCGTTCCGGAATGCTCCCTGAAGGGCCTCATCATTCCAGCCGCTCTCTGCGGCGAGGAACTCACATGGCATCTCAGCCACACTCTAAGAACCTTGACGAAGGGACAGAAGTCGTATTGCAGCATCCTTTTCACAGGCCGGGTGGTCGAAGACATTCCTCATCACCTCTGTGAATCCACTGTAGGAGAAGCAAATAGATGACTGTCTCTCCCAAACCGCAGTGGCCCAGGAGAGCGCTGCTCCCCGAAGGCAGCCAATCAAAAAATAAATGGTGCGTTCACTGGCATAAGAGTAGGGCTGTTGCTCAAACACTATTGAACAAGGAAGACTCTGCAAAGCCCAAGATTGCCATCATAACGCTCAGGAGTCGGAACAAAAGGCTCTCGGAGTCGAGAAGAGGAACTGGAGAACGGTTGTGACTTCTGGGCGGAGATTCAGACCTGTAGGTCAGACAAGCTCTGTGAAAACTCCTTAAAGTTCTCCAGCAGGGTTTTTAGTGCTTGGTCATGTTGATCCAGTAGGGTGCCTTGAACAACAAGAATTTGGTGAAGCGTTGAAGAGTCTGCTGGGTTCATCGTTGGCCAGATCGCACTGTTACGATGAGCGAAGGGGGGGAACTCAAGAGCAGACTCAGCAGAGGAAGACGGGATGAATGCACATAATGTTTATTGAACACAGCAAATGGGGAGTGCAGAACCGGGGCAGCTCAGATGAGTAGCAATAACCAGGAGTGTAGCATGAGTTTGGAGTTGGCAGCATGGAACAGGTCCTGGGGGGAATCCAAGGTAATGGTGGTGAGTAATATCCAGAGCAAGGTGGTTGGTGGTGAGATGGGGAACAGGAGACAGGAGCCAGGGACAGAGCAGTACTGCAAGGAGAGGACAAAATGATGTAAGTCAGAGAAACAAGCACAGCAGTGCAAAGCAAAGACAAAAGGCTACAATCATAACTAACTGGCAGAGATTATGATCTGGCAGCATGGAGATGGCAGGCTTGAGTATATGTAGAGATTTTGATTATGGGACAATATGCAGCTGGTAGGGATCTGACTCCAGCACACCTGTCTCCAACCACACAATCACACCAAGATAGAGAGAGAGAGTATACAGGGAGAGAATTGAAGGTTAGGATAACACTGGATGGACACCAGAGGGTGTAGTGGGAGCAGATGTGACAGTTGGGTGATGCAACAAGACCGCTTCAATTGGTGGACAGATGGCCTAACATTTTCCTGCAAAATTTCTTGATAAACTTGAATACATTTCTTCCTTCTAAGCTGTCCAGGCCCTGAGGCAGCAAAGCAGCCCCAAACCATGATGCTCCCTCCACCATACTTTACAGTTGGGATGAGGTGTTGATATTCTGTAACTTTTTTTTCTTCTCCACACAGTGTTGTGTGTTCCTTCCAAACAACTCATCTGTAGTTTAATCTGTCCACATTATATTTTGCCAGTAGCGCTGTGGAACATCCTGGTGCACTTTTGCCAACTTCAGACGTGCAGCAATGTTTCTTTAGGACAGCAGGGACTTCTTCCGTGGTGTCCTCCATGAACACAATTCTTGTTTAGTGTGTTACGTATCTTAGACTCGTCAGAGATGTTAGCATGTTCCAGAGATTTCTGTAAGTTTTTAGCTGACTCTCTGGGATTCTTCTTAACTTCATTGAGCATTCTGCGCTGTGCTCTTGCTGTCGTCTTTGCAGGACGGCCACTCCTAGGGAGAGTAGCAACAATGCTGAACTTTCTCCATTTATAGACAATTTGTCTTACCATGAACTGTGATGAACATCAAGGCTTTTAGAGATACTTTTGTAACCCTTTCCAGCTTTATGCAAGTCAACAATTCTTAGGTCTTCTGAGATCTCTTTTGTTCGAGGCATGGTTCACATCAGACAATGTTTCTTGTGAATAGCAAACTCAAATAGAGTTTATATATATATATATATAATTTTTTAAAAATATGACAGGGTAGCTCTAACCAACATCTCCAATCTCATCTCATTGATTGGACTCCAGCTTAGCTGACTCCTGTCTCCAATTAGCTTTTGGAGATGTCATTAGCCTAGGGGTTCACATACTTTTTACAACCTACACTGTGAATGTTTAAATGATGTATTCAATATCGACGAGAAATACAATTTGTGTGCTATTAGTTTAATCACACTATGTTTGTCTGTGACTTATATGAAGATGAAATTTGATGACCAAATTATGCAGAAATCCAGGTAATTCCAAAGGGTTCACATTTTTTCTTGCCACTACATGGTTGAACATTGTGTTTATAGCACAGGTTATGGGTATTGTGACACGGTATTAGTTAATGTGACGACTGTTGCTCATCGAATGATTAAAGTTTCTAATTGCGTGATTAACTGAATCAAGCAATTATTAACTCATTAACCTGGGGCACCATGGGAAAACGAGTTTTTATTGGGTTTCTATTTCCCAAATGAACTCAAAGAATATCAGAATATCGATTTTACAACAGCCGCTAATTAACCAGTTACCTCTACAACCTCGTTCTGAACGTTGTATAGTCTGTGAATCTGCACGGACCCGGGTCTCACCAATGAGTTCGTACCACACCAATCTTAGTTGAATATTTATTTACTAAAAAGCTAAAATGATGATAAAAGATACACATAGACAAAACACATTATAGGCTATTGATTAGAACTTAGTATAACAGGCCAACACACTATGGCATGTGTTACCCAAAATGGGGATTTCAAAGAGAGAGAAAAAGAGAAAGTACACGAGAGAAATATACATTTGGGTGAGTTTGTCAGCTATGCTTATTCTAACCCTTTCCTTGCCCCAAACTGCCGCTCTTATGGGTGAGAATATAATGATGTAATTACGTGGGGTAGACCTCAGAGAATTCTCTGCGTGGACCGTTCAGGGGACCGGTCAGCCCTCGATGACGCACTTCTCCTGCACACCTCTCTGATCGTCCTCCCGATGTCAGTGTCCTTTTGGCTTAGGAGTCTGTTCCCTCACCCTTGCTATAGAAGGGGTCTTCTGAGGACAGATAGCTCTGTAGCTCAGAGCTCACAGCATAGGAATGACACCTTTTAGATACCACGATTCGCTGGGATTGGATGCTAAGGGGATCAGGCTTGAATTCACCCGCTTAGACACAGCTACTCATCCGTAGCTTGGGTAGAAAAGGATTTCTTTGTCTTCAAACTTGTTCTGGGTTCGTTGACTTTTTAGACCTTGGCTGCAGCTTGGGTCACGTAGTCTTCTCTGTGAATTCTTTACTCACAGGTTTTATACCCTTGGGTCAGAAGTGGGCGTAACCGCCTTTAGGGCAATTCTCTGGGCGTACCAAGTTAATGAGGGCAAGGTCTAGATTTCACTCAAATCCAATTTTAGACAACTAACTTAACATTTAATCTTTACCAAAACATTACCTTTGATTTGGACATTTCCCACACAACGTACAATGTATAAACATCAAACATATACTAGGAAAACTCTTCACATTACAATGCTTTTGTAATAACGTCATCTATTAATCTTTAATAACAAAACAAAAATGACATACATTTTCATATTCCATCTATCGTCATGACCACCATTATGGCTGACGGAAACCAATGTTCCAAAGTCTCTTTATTTCATGTTTAATGTTCTGAGGCTGGTTCTCCAAAGTAACAGGACAAAATCATTTGTCTGTGGCCTCAGATTTACCAGGGGCATGAGGAGTCATAAAACCCCCACATCTTCAGACCCCTAGATCTCTCCTCCTCTGTTGGGGTTGAGAGATAATCTGTAGGGTTGTGGTCCCCTGTAACCTGACCTGATCAAGACAGTCATGACATGGGGTACAAGGCTCATTCTAATTGAGAATCTAAGAGGTGTCTGGTGTCGTGACAGACAGGGAGGGAGGAAATGTTTTACAGGAACTGACATTGTTATTCTCCTGATTGGCTGGTATCCCTAGTCGGCCATGCTCATTGGCTAGGTTGCTGACGCGGGGCGTCAGTGGACATTGTTTAATGTTAAATGAACTCTGGGGAGGTCTCATGCCAGGACTGGGCTACTTTAACCCCAAGACAGGATGCAGAAGAACCTTATGTTCTGAGGAGTGAAATTGACACACAGTTGATCATTTTGCTCTTTCACACATTACATAAGATCCACTGTCATTGAACCCTTAACATGCATGACTAGCACCACAGCCTTACAAGTGGGTGCTACACATTGATAATAGCAACAATACAACTTTCTGGCAGTCCAACTCTTCTCTCCCTCCTGTTCCCAGGTGGCTAAGATCAACCTGCTGTCGACCCAGAGGCGAGAGCAGCACATCCTGATCATGGTGCTGTCCATGGTGTCATGCTACCTGTTGTGCTGGATGCCCTACGGCGTCATGGCCCTAGTGGCCACCTTCAGCCGATCAGGCCTGGTCACCCCTGTGGCCAGCGTGGTGCCCACCGTCTTGGCTAAGAGCAGCACCGTCATCAACACTGTCATCTATGTGCTGTTCAACAACCAGGTGAGAGGGGGCTCTAGAGGGCAGACCAGAGGGACAATGGGGTTCACCTGTCGTGTAGCCTTTTCAGCAGTGGGGTGCCACTTGTATAGCAGCTTAGACAGCCTTCTATTGCATCCTGGCATGTGAGGCCAGAAAAACAAGCACAGGCAGCCTTTCAGAGTCATTACTGTGGCTATCATTGAGGCATCACTTTATGTGGGTATCATTATTATTTGTCCTACCATGCTGACATGATGTTTTTGCTAAATACTCTAGTTCAGGTTCAGTGTTGTACTGAACCTGAGTTCAGGTTCATAGACATGATGACTTTAGCTTGACCAGCTAATCATGTCTCTTGTGAGAGCTCGGTTGATCAATGGGGGTTAAAGTGCTTGTCAGTGAAGAGCAGAGAGGGGCTGGGTGGAGTGACACTGCTAATGTCCCCACAAGGACTACTGACAGTGACACCCTGGCTCCTGTCATTCAGAGGACACACTCCCAGGAATTACTTTGCCTCTCAACACCCTCTGCAATCCTGCCTCCCAGATGCTACTTTAACAGTATAACTTTAGACCGTCCCGTCGCCCATACCCGGGCGCGAACCAAGGACCCTCTGCACACATCAACAACAGTCACCCTCGAAGCATCGTTACCCATCGCTCCACAAAAGCCGCGGCCCTTGCAGAGCAAGGGGAACTACTACTTCAAGGTCTCAGAGCAAGTGACGTCACCGATTGAAACACTATTTAGCGCACACCGCTAACTAAGCTAGCCGTTTCACATCCGTTACACTACCAATGTCACTTAAGAATGGACCGGCTGACATAGTTAGTTTGGCAGCTACAAGCGCTCAGGCAGGCAGGATTTAAAGCTACCTGGCATCCCATCTGTCGTCTCTGGCTGCCCTTGAGCCAAGAAGAGGAGTCAAGTATCAACACAGACTGGATTTAAAATAACTCATGTTAATAGAGTACACATACTAAACTAGAAGTTCAGTGTGTTCTCTTTTATGGATGCTTTGTCAAATGCTATTGCTTCAGTGTGTGTGAAAGAGATTGACACTCAAAGTGGTGTGTGTGTGTGTCAGTTTTACAGATGTTTCGTGGCCTTTGTGAGGTGCAGAGGGGAGCCCCAGTCTGTGTACGGCTTCAACACCCAGCAGAGCAGCAGAGAGGAAAACACTACCCCGGGACACCCCTCTCACACCCCTCCCTGGTCCCAAAACAGCACTTGCTCGGCTCTCCACATACACTAGGCTACAGGAACCCCAGCAATTCCCCCCTCTGTGGCCTGAGGAGTGAGTGGCACTACACCCCCTGAGAGCGCCCCCCCCCCCTCTACTGGGCTTGGGGAACCACACTCTGAGGTGGATTTTTATTTCAGATTCCCATTCGCTACTGAAGAAGCAGCAGCTATTCTTCCTATGGTCCACACAAAACATAACAAATACGAAACACTAATGGACAGGAACCGCAACACAAATCCAAACCAAGAACACCATGACCTGGGAACAGAGGAGAACGACTGCCCCCTCTCATGGAAGCCACCAAGGAAGTAATTGCATTTAATACACCAGATGTATTTCTTCTAACCGATTTTTATTTTAAAATCGCACACAGAATATACAAGGATAGTTTAGTTGCTAATGACAGCCTGCAGTAGCCCAGTGTGCCTACAACTTGAGTTACTCAGAGAGGGGGCAGCATTGAGCTAGCCTGCAACATCACTTCCTGATATATTATCCTTTCCCTGAGAATACTTTGTTAGTTACTTTTGATGTTGACTCGTTACACACTTTACCCTTTGCAAAATGTGTAAAAAATGTTATTGCACGTGCACATTTTGCAAAGGGTAAAGTCTAGAAAACTTATTCCACTCTGTTCATAACATTCTAGTTTTGGGAACCGGAAACTATTGAGATCAAATGTTTCATTGAGGAGAGAATTTTCAGTATGTCGGCAAAAATCTCTCGTTCCATCATCTCCCACTGCCAGCCAGTGGGCTTCTTCTCACTACCATATTTTGCGTTCCCTAACGGAAATATGCAGATGCAGACTAGAAAGCGCCAATAGGATCTTGCTAGTGGGCAGAGTGGGCTTGGCTCTGCCCACTCTGCCCACTTCCTTGAATGTTCTGCTCTCTGACTCATTTGTTCACATTGGAAACGACAGGCTGTGTTCTCTTGGTTAATTAAGTTATACAAATCTTTGCTAATATTCCACATGAGGGCGGTATTGAAGCCATGGAACATTTTTTTTTCTTCTTTTGCAACGTGATCCAAATTAACTACCCTCCAGTGCATGCATTAGAACATTGGCTGAAATACTGAAATAGTACTCACTATTTAATGTTTCAAAACAACTTCTTTATCCAGACTGCTATGGGATCCCCTATCGCTCCTAACTATGCTAATGTGTATGTGGGTTACATGGAGAAACAGTCAATTATCAATCATCTCACCAATAAAAAAATGTGCATAACGTTATTATTTGGAAATGGTGCATTGATATTTCTGTTTTATGGAGGGGTGATGCAAACAGCTCCAGGCGTTCCAAGCTTTTCTTAACTCCTGTTCTGACCACCTGAGATTCCCTATGCAATCTAACATAAGTCAAATCAGTATCCTTGATCTTTTGATTCTGTGTGAGGATAATGTGATATACACTGATCATAGAAGTTCGAGGGCTGAATGCTGTCGATGGTCCATAGTGGAAAGACATGGGAGAAAAAGACAGCAGTGGAGTGTCTAGTAAAGAGGGCCAACGTAGGAAGCAAGAGTAATGATGTGTTGGAGTGGGAAGTGGTAATGATGTGTTGGAGTGGGAAGTGTTAATGATGTGTTGGAGTGGGAAGTGTTAATGATGTGTTGGAGTGGGAAGTGTTAATGATGTGTTGGAGTGGGAAGTGGTAATGATGTGTTGGAGTGGGAAGTGGTAATGATGTGTTGGAGTGGGAAGTGTTAATGATGTGTTGGAGTGGGAAGTGTTAATGATGTGTTGGAGTGGGAAGTGGTAATGATGTGTTGGAGTGGGAAGTGTTAATGATGTGTTGGAGTGGGAAGTGGTGATGATGTGTTGGAGTGGGAAGTGGTGATGATGTGTTGGAGTGGGAAGTGGTAATGATGTGTTGGAGTGGGAAGTGGTAATGATGTGTTGGAGTGGGAAGTGTTAATGATGTGTTGGAGTGGGAAGTGTTAATGATGTGTTGGAGTGGGAAGTGTTAATGATGTGTTGGAGTGGGAAGTGTTAATGATGTGTTGGAGTGGGAAGTGTTAATGATGTGTTGGAGTGGGAAGTGGTAATGATGTGTTGGAGTGGGAAGTGGTAATGATGTGTTGGAGTGGGAAGTGTTAATGATGTGTTGGAGTGGGAAGTGTTAATGATGTGTTGGAGTGGGAAGTGTTAATGATGTGTTGGAGTGGGAAGTGGTAATGATGTGTTGGAGTGGGAAGTGGTAATGATGTGTTGGAGTGGGAAGTGGTAATGATGTGTTGGAGTGGGAAGTGGTAATGATGTGTTGGAGTGGGAAGTGTTAATGATGTGTTGGAGTGGGAAGTGGTAATGATGTGTTGGAGTGGGAAGTGTTAATGATGTGTTGGAGTGGGAAGTGGTAATGATGTGTTGGAGTGGGAAGTGGTAATGATGTGTTGGAGTGGGAAGTGGTAATGATGTGTTGGAGTGGGAAGTGTTAATGATGTGTTGGAGTGGGAAGTGGTAATGATGTGTTGGAGTGGGACGTGTTAATGATGTGTTGGAGTGGGAAGTGTTAATGATGTGTTGGAGTGGGAAGTGTTAATGATGTGTTGGAGTGGGAAGTGGTAATGATGTGTTGGAGTGGGAAGTGTTAATGATGTGTTGGAGTGGGAAGTGGTAATGATGTGTTGGAGTGGGACGTGTTAATGATGTGTTGGAGTGGGAAGTGTTAATGATGTGTTGGATGGGAAGTGGTAATGATGTGTTGGAGTGGGAAGTGGTAATGATGTGTTGGAGTGGGAAGTGGTAATGATGTGTTGGAGTGGGAAGTGGTAATGGTGTGTTGGAGTGGGAAGTGGTAATGATGTGTTGGAGTGGGAAGTGGTAATGATGTGTTGGAGTGGGAAGTGGTAATGATGTGTTGGAGTGGGAAGTGGTAATGATTTGTTGGAGTGGGAAGTGTTAATGATGTGTTGGAGTGGGAAGTGGTGGTGTTTGCGACCACAGGGTGTAAGTGAGGCCCTATCTGACTAACTAATGCTGTAAAGTGAAAATAGCTCGGTTAATTGGAAATGGTAGATTGTTAATATTGTGTGGTAGTCAGGCTCAGCAAGAGAAGATTTTGAGAATGGAAACGTAATGGGATGAAGATTAAAAGTCATGTACCTGCTGCGTATGCTAGGTTAAGGGGAGTCATCACTGGGGTCTTTCATTAGATAAGTCATCAGATAATCAACTATGTTTAATTGTTACCTAATTGAAATGAATCATGTAACAATTAACTCATTAGGATTTGGGGAACCACGCACGGTTGTTTTAGCGTTACCATCTCCTGAATTAAACTCAAGGTCTTTACCTATCACATCCATAAAACAGTCAACGTATTAATCATAACCTTGTATCATATCATCATTCTGAACAGTTGTAAGCTCCTGCATCTGCAAAAGCCCCAGCCTTACTTATGATTCAGTACTACACAAATCGGTTGATTTACTAACTAACTAACACAGGATAAACATACACACTTAATACATTAGAAAAAGGTCCCTGGCAGACTGATACAACATATGGCGGCTTGTTACAAAGGAGATAGAAAGACACTTATCGTTGATACATTTTAGGAACTACTCTCCCATTAATCATATACTTTGCACACTAACCGCCGCCCGTTTGGAGTAAGAAATCATGAATGTATTTACGTGTAAATGTCTTCATTCGCCATTTATCTATGTCGGAACCAAACTTTCTTGAAAAGGGTTTGGTTGGGACTTTCCACGGCACACGGTCTCTTCTACTGTTGCTCTCCTCTGCAGTCACCTGGAATCCAGTGACCCGTTGTGTAGTCCTGAACAGAACTAGAGCTCACTCTGCTTCCACTTGCTCTGGAAGAAATCATTATTTGAAGATAGGCTAGCCAGCTGTGCTGAGAGTAGCATACTACAGTGATTTGAGAAGAGTAGTAGAATGGTCCCACTTAAATTCGCTTTTCTAGATACTTTACTTAGGACCGCTAATCAGCTGTACTAGTGATTGTCCAGGAGGTGAGTTTATCGCCTCTACCTCGTGTTGATAGTCAGAGTTCAAACCACTTTGGACGTGAGCTGCAGCTACATGCCTCTCTGGTCTAAATGTTAATTTATTTACCAATCTTTTTATACACTCTGGTCCAAAGGGCTATTTACTGTGCAACGTTTATAGAAAGCAAATTCTCTGGCTCCAAAAATATTTTAACAAATACTTTCATAATTGTTCATATTTCATGCACAATGTAGAGGGAGATTTTGTACATGTAGTGTTTATACTTTAAGTTACAGTATTTCCTTTATAACATTTTTAATGGCATCACAAAATAACCCATATGACATTCTTTAGATCACCTCTGGCCATTCCCCACGTTCTATGTTAGAAATATTGTCCCAGTATTGGCTTTAGAACATGTTAGAGTTTCTGCGGGAAACTGTTGGTGGAGACAAAGGAACATTCCTGTGTGAATTTGGAGAGGGATGTTCACTTTTTCCTTGATTTACAACAGGGTGTGAAATGTCAACATCTATTCATTGCAAATTTGATCTGACCCATTTGGATCCTCACAGGACAGTCATGGCAGATCCCGATATCTATGGCCACAGATGACATTAAAGAAAATATGATGGGAGGCAGAGTGATTGAGGCCAAAGGTTTCATCAGTAGGAAAGCAGGTCAAAGAAGTGAAAGCTTATCAGTGATGCTGAGGTAGGAGAAAGCCTTGCTGGGCAAAGTACAGATTGAAACTAAGGAATTCTATGTTAGAATTTGTCCCATATGCACTGAAATGTTTTAAATGTACTGTAGTTGCTCAGTGTAAAGAAAAGATGTGGGAACATGATTATGGTGAATGTAGAAGCGATGTGAAGGTTAAGTGCTGTACACGTGGGGGAGATCACAGTGCAGCATTTGGTGGATGCCAGGTACAGAGAGAGGCTAGAGAAGCTCAGAGATATAGGATCAGTCATGATGTGTCATATGAAGAGGCCGTGAAACAGATTGCTAGAACTACAGTGGGGACTGATGGAGATTACATGGATGTACCTGTAGTAAGTGGACCTACTGTCAGGGCTGATGGAGATTACATGGATGTACCTGTAGTAAGTGGACCTACTGTCAGGGCTGATGGAGATTACATGGATGTACCTGTAGTAAGTGGACCTACTGTCAGGGCTGATGGAGATTACATGGATGTACCTGTAGTAAGTGGACCTACTGTCAGGGCTGATGGAGATTACATGGATGTACCTGTAGTAAGTGGACCTACTGTCAGGGCTGATGGAGATTACATGGATGTACCTGTAGTAAGTGGACCTACTGTCAGGGCATGGGCTGATGGAGAGGGCTGATGGAGATTACATGGATGTACCTGTAGTAAGTGGGTCAGGGCTGATGGAGATTACATGGATGTACCTGTAGTGTCACTGTCAGGGCTGATGGAGATTACATGGATGTACCTGTAGTAAGTGGACCTACTGTCAGGGCTGATGGAGATTACATGGATGTACCTGTAGTAAGTGGACCTACTGTCAGGGCTGATGGAGATTACATGGATGTACCTGTAGTAAGTGGACCTACTGTCAGGGCTGATGGAGATTACATGGATGTACCTGTAGTAAGTGGACCTACTGTCAGGGCTGATGGAGATTACATGGATGTACCTGTAGTAAGTGGACCTACTGTCAGGGCTGATGGAGATTACATGGATGTACCTGTAGTAAGTGGACCTACTGTCAGGTCTGATGGAGATTACATGGATGTACCTGTAGTAAGTGGACCTACTGTCAGGGCTGATGGAGATTACATGGATGTACCTGTAGTAAGTGGACCTACTGTCAGGGCTGATACTTCTCATGTTGTGCTCATCAATGTGTAGCATCAAAGGATACTTTAATAATGAATAAAGTTGACTTCATAACTTTTATTGGTAAGGTTATCAATATCAAAATGCCAGGTTGAAGGTTATTGTGGAGACGGCAAAAGACATATTGGGGGTAACAGATGTTATTGTTGAAATGGTTGTTGACATGCTGAACAATCCTAAGGGTGGAGTGTTTCAGCATGATATAGAGAAAGTTTAATTGGGAGGGGGTTTTGGGGGAGGGTGTGGTAGAAGTTAGGGATTTATTTGGTTTAGAATTGTATTTTCATGGTAGTACAGAATCATGACTTTATCTTACTTTACAGTATGTGGCGTCGTGTACATAAACGATTGTTTGCGGACCGCCATAATATTTTTGCTCTACAGCCAATTCTGTCGAATCAAAATAATTTGCAAAAAACAATCGGATTTCAACAAACGATATGGAAATACATTTAAAGGAAAGGGGGGGTACAAAAATGGTTAAAAAGAAGTGTTCTTGCTACTTCATATTCAAAGTGCTCTGAACAAATTAAACAAATACTATAGCTCAAGGGGCATACCACCAGAGAGAAGGGGAAGCCCTGGTCTGTTACTGATCACCATACTAAATATAAATGTGTATTTCCCTTATGCCTATAATGTAGAATTTAGTGCTATGGCAGTTGTGTATTGATGAACTTTGTCTAGACAGCTTGCCAGTCACGTTAATATGCTGCTGTGTTAGTTGCTATATTGTTGCAATGTATGTCATTGTTCATATTTTAGATGCAAGGAAACTAAACTGATGCCAAAACATTTTTGCAGTAAAAAAAAAAAACTGTCACGCCTTGGTCATAGTATTTTGTGTTTTCATTATATATTTGGTCAGGCCAGGGTGTGACATGGGTTTATTTTGTTGTATTTCGTATTGGGGTTTTTGTAGTTATTGGGATTGCGGCTGAGTAGGGGTATAGCATAGGTTTGGCTGCCTGAGGCGGTTCTCAATCAGAGTCAGGTGATTCTCGTTGTCTCTGATTGGGAACCATATTTAGGTAGCCGGGGTTTCACTGTGTATTTCGTGGGTGATTGTTCCTGTCTCTGTGTATTTCACCAGATAGGCTGTATATAGGTTTCACGTTCCGTTTGTTGTTTTTGTATATATACAGTTATTTCATGTATCGTTGTTTTTTCATTAAAGAACATGAGTAACTACCATGCCGCATTTTGGTCCGACTCTCTTTCGACAAACGAACGCCGTTACAGAATCACCCACCACACACGGACCGAGCAGCGTGGTAACAGGCAGCGACAGCAGGAGCAGCGAAAGGAGGATGAATTTTTCGGAGAAGGACCCTGGGATCAGCCGGGAGAATATCGCCGCCCCAAAGAAGAACTGGAGGCGGCAAGAGCTGAGAGACGCTGGTATGAGGAGAAACAACAGCGGCAGCAGGAGCTACAATATCGGAACTACACTACTTGGGAGGAAATAGACAGGTGGGCGGTCGACCCAGAGGGAGTGCCGGAGCCCGCCTGGGATTCGCTGGAGCAGTGCGAAGAGGGCTATAGGAGAATGGAGTTGGCGAGACAATCACGACGGCGCAGAAGAAAGCCCGTGAGTCAGCCCCAAAACTTTATTGGGGGGCTCAGAGGGAGAGTGGCAGAGTCAGGAGATAGACCTGAGCCAACTCTCCTTGTTAATCGTGAGGAGCCAAGGAGGAGACAAGAACCAGAGCCGGTGTTAGAGGTGAGCAAAGCAGAGACTGTGAAGGAGTTAATGGGGAAAGTGGAGTGGAGACTAATGAGGGAGTTGCTAGCTTGGTGCTTTAGGTACAAGATTTGTCCGACGGAGCGTGTCGGGGATTTGATGGCACCTGGGTCAGCGCTCCATACTCGTCCTGAGGTGCGTGTTAGTCGGCTGGTGAAAAATGTGCCAGCCTCACGCACTAGGCCTCCTGTGTACCTACCTAGCCTTGCACGTTCTGTGCCAGTCCTGCTCTCAGGCTCTCTAGTACACCTTCACGGTCCAGTCCATCCTGTGCCATCTTCACACACCAGTCCTCCGGTGGCAGCTCCCCGCACCAGGCTTCCTGTGCGTGTCCTCGATCCAGTACCACCAGTTCCAGCACCACGCACCAGGCCTTCAGTGCGCCTCGCCTGTTCAGCACAGCCAGAGCCTTCCTTCCCTCCTGCGCTGTCGGAGTCTCCCGCCTGTTCAGCGCTTCCAGAGCCTTCCTCCTCTACAGCGCTGCCGGAGCCTCCTGCCTGTTCGGAGCAGCCTGAACTGCCAGACTGCATGGAGCAGCCAGAGCTGCCAGTCTGCATAGAGCAGCTAGAGCTGTCAGCCTGCATGGAGCAGCCAGAGCTGTCAGTCTGCATGGAGCAGCCTGAGATGTCAGTCTGCATGGAGCAGCCAGAGCTGTCAGTCTGCATAGAGCAGCCAGAGCTGTCAGTCTGCATGGAGCAGCCAGAGCTGTCAGTCTGCATGGAGCAGCCAGAGCTGCCAGACTGCATGGAGCAGCCAGAGCTGTCAGTCTGCAAGGAGCAGCCAGAGCTGTCAGTCTGCATGGAGCAGCCTGAGCTGTCAGTCTGCATGGAGCAGCCAGAGCTGCCAGTCTGCATGGAGCAGCCTGAGCTGTCAGTCTGCATGGAGCAGCCTGAGCTGTCAGTCTGCATGGAGCAGCCTGAGCTGTCAATCTGCATGGAGCAGCCAGAGCTGCCAGTCTGCATGGAGCAGCCAATCTGCATGGAGCAGCCAGAGCTGTCAGTCTGCATGGAGCAGCCAGAGCAGCTAGATCCGCCAGTCAGCTATGATCTTACAGATTTGCCAGTCAACCAGAATCTTCCAGATCCGCCAGCCAGCCAAGATCTACCGGAGCCAACTACCTGCCTGAGCTTAATCTCAGTACTGGGCTTCCTCTCAGTACTGGGCTTCTCCTCAGTACTGGGCTTCTCCTCAGTCCCGGGCTTCGCCTCAGTCCCGAGCTGCCCCTCAGTCCCGAGCTGCCCCTCAGTCCCGAGCTGCCCCTCAGTCCCGAGCTGCCCCTCAGTCCCGAGCTGCCCCTCAGTCCCGAGCTGCCCCTCAGTCCCGAGCTGCCCCTCAGTCCCGAGCTGCCCCTCAGTCACGAGCTGCCCCTCAGTCACGAGCTGCCCCTCAGTTCAGTGGGGTTCTGGGTGAGGACTATTAGGCCATGGTCGGCGGCGAGGGTGGATTATCCCAGGACGCGAAGGGGAGGAACTATGACATTAATGGAGTGGGGTCCACGTCCCGAGCCGGAGCCCCCACCATGGACAGACGCCCACCCGGACCCACCCTATGGTTTTGAGGTGCGTCCGGGAGTCCGCACCATAGGGGGGGGGGGTTCTGTCACGCCTTGGTCATAGTATTTTGTGTTTTCGTTATATATTTGGTCAGGCCAGGGTGTGACATGGGTTTATTTTGTTGTATTTCGTATTGGGGTTTTTGTAGTTAATGGGATTGCGGCTGAGTAGGGGTGTAGCATAGGTTTGGCTGCCTGAGGCGGTTCTCAATCAGAGTCAGGTGATTCTCGTTGTCTCTGATTGGGAACCATATTTAGGTAGCCGGGGTTTCACTGTGTATTTTGTGGGTGATTGTTCCTGTCTCTGTGTATTTCACCAGATAGGCTGTATATAGGTTTCACGTTCCTTTGTTGTTTTTGTATATATACAGTTATTTCATGTATCGTTGTTTTTTCATTAAAGAACATGAGTAACTACCATGCCACATTTTGGTCCGACTCTCTTTCTCTTTTCTTTTGCATTTAATAATGGAACACTTCAAACTGTGTCATTTCTGTGTTCAGCAATATGCATTATGAAAATGAAAGTTTCAGGGTTTTTTTTCCCCCCTCGTTTGTCTTAAGTTCTCTTTTACTGCTAGTGCAGTGTTAACCCAAGACATTTAGTGGTAGTCTACGTCCGAAATGGCACCCTATTGTCTTTATAGTGCACTACCTTTGAACATGGCTCTTGTAATGCACTATAAAGCGGCTAGGGTGCCATTTCGGAAGTGACTACCACTCCAAATAAGTCTGATGAAATGCTATGGAAACTGCTTGACTCAATAGGATTAAATTAGAATCTTTCCATTTACTGAGAAATCCTGATTTGTCCATAATCTTCCCTTGAGTTCCCTTGAGTTCCACCTTGTGATTCCTCTACAGTGTGTGTGTGTACCTCTGCTCACACGTTGCATGTGTCAATCAGTGGTCGCTTGCCACTTCATCGACTGTGCCTTCGGGCACCAGATTTACAGGGCTGTGCAATTCTGATCCAGGAGGGCTGAAGCACTTCTGTTTTTTTCTTTCTACCTTGTGGTTAATTGCACTCACCTGGTGTCCCAGGTCTGAGTAGAAGGAGAGAATGAAAACAATAAGTATTTTGGCTCTCTAGGACTGCCCTGCAACATGTGTTTAGCTGATATGAAAAATACTTATGCAGGCTTGTAAGATCTGGCATCAAGTCATTGATCACCGCCTTTCATCACCTGCATAGTGGGAGCCTCTCTTGTCCCCTAATCGTTAGGGTGTTTGTTTGGTTTTGATGCAAATGTGACGAGACTGAAGCGGGAACCAACTTTGCCGAGATTCATACAGTGGCTACACATTTCTGTGATATTTGAGGCTGATTATACCATGTTCACACAGGATTTCAGTTGGTGGGTGTGTGTGAAGAGGGATTTTTTTACATCAAAGAAACTTCTAAACAATGGCAACACTGCCATGTTACTCTGAGCCTTGTTGGATAAACAGATTAGTGTCTGACTTTTGGCTGTTGCAGAGGCCCCTCTTCGACTTTCGTTTACAGTCGGTTAGTGTAGCCTTACCACTCAAATGCGCTCACATACAGAAATTTCTCTTTTGCACCCAGGGGTAAAAATGAGGGGAGAACTAGTTAGAAAGTGCTTTTAACTTTGGTTCCATGGGGGAGGTCAGATCCTGACCCAGTTGTTAGCATCCAACTTGTATTGGCTATTAGAGAAGGAAATTAGGATTTGAGGGTGCTTCAAGTACCTTTTATGGTGTCTGGAGTGCAAGCAAAGTCATTTTCTCTAGTGCAACTGGGCTAAACAAATGGCTGATTTAACTCCAGGATTTAACCCCCCCAATTGAATTTCATTTGAATTAGCACAAATGGGGAAAAACAAGCTCAAAGGCTGGTGTTAAAATACTCATTCAATTTTAAAAGCAGATGAATGATATTAGTTCCGCATAGACGGAGCGTACAAGAGTCATACAGTAAAAGGGAAGTGTGTAAGTGAAAGAATGGCGATACGAGCGAGTATTTGTATCATTAAATGTTTTTTTGTTAGAAAGCTTCACAACTGCAGTCCCAACCTCTTGGTGTTAGGGGGCAGTATTTTCATTTTTGGATAAAAAATGTTCCCGTTTTAAACGGGATATTTTGTCAGGAAAAGATGCTAGAATGTGCATATAATTGACAGCTTTGGATAGAAAACACTCTAACGTTTCCAAAACTGTAAAGATATTGTCTGTGAGTATAACAGAACTGATGTTGCAGGCGAAAGCCTGAGAAAAATCCAATCTGGAAGTGCCCCAGGTTTTGAAAGCGCTGCGTTCCAATGACTCACTATTCAGCTGTGAATGTACCATCAACGAGCTTTCGCTTTCTACGTATTCCCCAAGGTGTCTACAGCATTGTGACGTAGTTTTACACATTTCTGTTGAAGAATAGCCGTAGGCGGCCACATTGCGTAAGTGGTCACATGGTGGCTCCGAGAGTGATTCTCGCAAAATACAGAGGTAGCCATTACTCCAATCGGTCCTAGTGAAAAACGAATTGTCCCGATGGATATATTATCAAATAGATATTAGAAAAACACATTGAGGATGGATTCTAAACAACATTTGCCATGTTTCTGTCGATATTATGGAGCTAATTTGGAATATTTTTCGGTGTTGTGGTGACCGCAATTCCGGGCGATTTCTCAGCCAAACGTGAAGAACAAACGGAGCTATTTCACCTACAAAAATAATATTTTGGGAAAAAATTAACTTTGCTGTCTACCTGGGAGTCTCGTGAGTGAAAACATCCGAAGTTCATTAAAGGTAAACAATTTAATTTGATTGCTTTTCTGATTTCCGTGACAAGGTTGCCTGCTGCTAGCAAGGCATAATGCTATGCTAGGCTATGATAAACTTACACAAATGCTTGTCTAGCGTTGGCTGTAAAGCATATTTTGAAAATCCGAGATGACAGGGTGATTAACAAAAGGCTAAGCTGTGTTCCAATATATTTCACTTGTGCTTTTCATGAATAGGAACATTTTCTAGGAAGATTTATGTCCGTTGCGTTATGCTAATTAGTGTCAGATGATGACAACGGTCCCGTTCACGGGATGGGGTGTCTCTACAGGTTAAAGCGGCAATAACTAACTTTTTTGGGGCGACCTGACCAAATGCGCCTAGAAATGTGAGTTATAGATCTGTCACTCATTGAAAACAAGTCTAAGAAGCGGGAGATTTGTTCTGTGTACTATTTCTATGCTTCCTGTTCTCAAGTTTTGTTTTTGCATCTTTTATTTTCGGTTTTGTACACCAGCTGAAAATACTCTTTGTTATGGAAAATATATTAAACAGCGGTTTAGATGGTGCAATGATACTCTACACTATTTGCTTGTTTTGTCACAACCTGAAATTAGGGAAATTGTTAACATTTTAGCAACCAGGAAATGGCAGAGTGATTTCTGCATAGTGCACCTTCAAGGTAAAAGGTTACATCAACTCTGGGGTCTGTTTTGAGGCAAGCCACAGGGGATGACTTTTTGCCCACAACCCACCTGTGAAATTTTGCATGCGAATGTGGAACACTGTTCCACTTTCAGTAAAACCATACATATATTAACATGCCTTCAAGCTAGCAGTCTTTCCATTCTTGCTCGTCCTGTGGTCCAACTCAAATGCTTCACTATGAGAGGAGGCTGGGGGTGGCTCTTACAGCAATTGACAGAATTCTGATGAAAACCAACCATCCCCGCTGTTGATTTGTGGGATAACATTGGCCTCTCAAGCGTTGGTGTGGTTGACAATGACTAATTCTTTCTGTAACCAGTGTGAGTTTTTGGGCACCTATACTTGAAAGAGGGGCGGATTTCCAAAAAATGTCTTCCCACTGGGTACAAGCTGGTTGAATCAACATTGTTTCAATGTAGTTTGTCAACGTATTGTTACGTGAGAAATACATTGGATTAGAAAAAAATAATTTTGAGGGAGCAATTTCAACCACAGGATTGTGTCATGGTAACTGAATTTCAACAGACAAACCTTGTTTAAAATACCTTATATGACCAAAAGTACATGGACACCTGCTCGACAAACATCTCATTCCAAAATCATGGGTATTAATATGGAGTTGGGCTATTAGGCCTGTTCCCCATGGGGTTGAGGTCAGGGCTCTGTGCAGGCCAGTCAAGTTCTTCCACATTGATCTCAACAAACCATTTCTGTATGGACCTCGCTTTGTGCATGGGGGCATTGTCATGCTGAGACCGGAAAAGGCTTTCCCCAAAGTTGGATGCACAGAATAGTCTAGAATGTCATTGTATGCTGTAGGGTTAAGATTTCCCTTCACTGGACCTACCGAGTGGCACAGGGGTCAAAGGCTCTGCATCGCAGTGCTTGAGATGTCACTATAGACCAGGGTTCATTCCCAGGCTCTGTCACAGCCAGCCGTGACCAGGAAACCCATGAGGTGGCTCACAATTGGCCCAGCGTCATCCGGGTTAGGGGAGGGTTTGGCCAGCTGGGATTTCCTTGTCCAATTGCGCTGTAGCTGCTCCTTGTGGCGGGACGGAGCCTGCAAGCTGACTTAGGTCACCAGTTGAACTTTATTTCCTCTGACACATTGGTGCGGCACATTGGTGTGTCAAGAAGCAGTGCGGCTTGGCAGGGTCATGTTTCAGAGGCTCTTGACCTCTCATGGCTCTTGACCTCTCATGGCTCTTGACCTTCGCCTCTCCGTAGGGGAGTTGCAGTGATGGGGCAAGATAACTAAATTGTTCTTTATTGTTTTTGCCCAAACCATGAAAAACAGCCCCAGACCATTATTCCTCCTTACAGTTGGCACTATGCATTGGGGCAGCCAGCATTCTCCTGGCATCCACCAAACCCAGATTCGTCTGGACTACCAGATGGTGAAGCAGGATTCATAATTCCAGAGAACGCATTTCCACTGCTCCAGAGTCCAATGGCGGCAAGCTTTACACCACTCCAGCAGACACTTGGCATAGCACATTGTGATCTTAGGCTTGGTCATGGAAACCCATTTCATGAAGCTCTAGTTATTGTGACGTTTAGAACTCTGTAGTGAGTGTTGCAACCAAGGACTGGCGATACATTTTTTACAATAAAAAATAAAAAATAAAAATTAACTTTAATTTAAAAAAAAATAAACATGCTTCAGCACTCACGGGCCAGCACTGTGTCGTTATTTCTCCTCGCAGTTTCCACTTCACAATAACAGCACTTACAGTTGACCTGGACAGCTCTAGAAGGGCATAAATTTGACGAACTGACTTGTTGTAAAGGTGGCATCCTATGACGGTGCCACGTTGAAATACACTGAGCTCTTCAGTAAGGCCATTCTATTGCCAATGTTTGTCTATGGCGATTTGCATGACTGTGCTCAATTTTCTACACCGGTCATTAACGGTTGTGGCTGAAGTAGCCGAATCCACTCATTTGAAGGGGTGTTCACATACTTTTGTACATGTAGTGTATATTGAATTTGTACTTTACAAAAAAAAAAAAACCATCAGATCTAGATCCACGATCAGAAAAAAAACATTAGGCTGTGCGGCACCTCCTACTGGAAAATATATCTACAGCAACCCTTTAGACTCCCAGCCAAGGTTTTAACCAAACCCTGCTTAGCTATGTTATTTGTCACAGACTTACCAATGTGCTATCATGAGAACGATTGAGAGAAACTAAATACTATGAAGCATTTGTCAAGTCATCAACAGCTATTGTTTCAATTCAACTAAGAATAGACAATACAATAGGCCCTAGGCTTCAAGCTCTGGTTGATTTCAAATGGAATGATATTTAGTTATATTCAATTGTGTTTGGTTGTCAACGCAACCAAATATCAATATTTAAAGGCGACGTATCTTCTGCTGGGTTAATTCAATCTGTGCCACTGAATTAGTCTGGCTATAATTCCAGTTTGTCTACTAATTTATCATTGATATGTTGGATTCGCATCTCTCCATCTCAACATTCTAAGTAAAACAAAATAGGACTAAATCAAATAACTTTATTTAAAGTGCGTATAAATTTAGATTTGATCCTGTTCTTTAATTTACATTTTTGGTTGAGATGGAGACATGCATTCAACATTAATTCCAGTTTGTCTACAAGTTAATCATTTAAGCCTAAATCAGTCACCCAGATGGAGCTATCCAATGGCTGTAATAATCTGCACAGACGGTTGAATGGCATTGATCACTTCCACCATTCTATTGTACTCTCAACTGTAATGCAGGTCATTTGTTTCTGTCATTAGATTAAACACAATGGCAACACACTCTGTCTTATAAATAGACAACTCTGACATTGAATTCCCATTTACTATGCTGTGCTTTTAAATAGTTGATAGCGCAGTGATAAACATTTGGATGACAACTAATCCAAAAATCGGACAATTTTCCATTGGAATTTGGTTGAGCTTTAAGAGGCTGCTGCCTATGTACATATACTTGAAATCACTGGCGGACACTTTAATAAATGGAACAGTAGTCACTGTAATGTTAACATATCTTGCATTACTCATCTCAACTCTATATACCGTATTCTACTGTATCTTGGTCTATACTCCTCTGACATTTCTTGTCCATATATTTATATTCTTAATTACATTCCTTTACTTAGATTTGTGTGTATTGGGTGAGTGTTGTGAAATTGTTAGATATTACTGCACTGTCGCAGCTGGAAACACAAGCGTTTCGCTACACCCGCAGTAACATCTGTGTGACCAATCAAATTTGAGGTGGGTGAAAGCATAGTGATAACACACTGGAAATTCAATTAACTATTGGCTGTCTTTTGGAGTGGGTGAATATAGGATGTAATCTCATTGATCAACGTCTCAACCACAGGAGGCTGCTGATGGGAGGAAGGCCCATAATGCATTGACTGGAATGGTATCAAACATATGAAAACCACGTGTTTGTGTTCAATACCATTACATTTATGCCATTTCTATGAGCACATCCTCCCCAATGAAGATGCCACCACGCGCCTATGGTCACAGCCAAGTACTATCATGTGGTGTGCCCAGTGGGTTACTAACCTCTTAAATGTAACTAAATATCATCTAAAATGGTATCTAGGTAATCCCCAACAGTAATTATGAGTGGACCATAAACAATAACTAGTAATGCTGCATACGGTTCATCTCATCTTTTTGGTAAAAATGATTTAAATAAGTATTCAGACTATTTGCTATGAGATTCAATTGAGCTCAGTTGCATCCTGATTCCATTGATCATCCTTGATGTTTCTACAACTTAATTGGAGTCCACCTGTGGTACATTTGATTGATTGGACATGATTTGGAAAGGCACATACACCTGTCTATATTTACGATCCCACAGTTGACAGTGCATGTCAGAGCAAAAACCAAGCCATGAGGTTGAAGGAATTGTCCATAGAGCTGCGAGACAGGATTGTGTCGAGGCACAGATCTGGGGAAGGGTACCAAAAAATGTCAGCAACTTTGAAGGTCCCCAAGAATAGTGGCCTCCATCGTTCTTAAATGGAAGATGTTTGGAACCACCAAGACTCTTCTTTAGAGCTGTCCGTCCGGCAAAACTGAGCAATCGGGGGAGAAGGGCAGGGTGGTGGTCACTCTGACAGAGCTCCAGAGTTCCTCTGCAGAGATGGTTGTCCTTCTGGAAGAGTCTACCAACTCTGCAGCACTTCACCAATCGGGCCTTTACGGTAGAGTGGCCAGACGGAAGCCACTCCCCAGTAAAAGGCAAATGACAGCCCACTTGGAGTTTGCAAAAAGGCAACTAAAGAATCTCAGACCATGAGAAACAAGATTCTCTGGTCTGATGAAACCAAGATTGAAGACTTTGGCCTGAATGCCAAGCATCACGTCTGGAGGAAACCAGGCACCATGGTGGTAGCAGCATCATGCCGTGGGGATGTTTTTCAGTGGCAGGGACTGGGAGACTAGTCTGTATTGAGGTTAAGATTAACAGAGCAAAGTACAGAGAGATCCTTGATGAAAACCTGCTCCAGAACGCTCAGGACCTTAGACTGCGGGAAAAGGTACCTTCCAACAGGAGAACGACCCTAAGCACACAGCCAAGATAATGCAGTGGCTTCAGGACAAGTCTCTGAATGTCCTTGAGAAGCCCAGCAAGAGCCCAGACTTGAACCTGTTTGACCATCTCTAAAGAGACCTGAAAATAGCTGTGCAGTGACACTCCCCATCCAACCTGATATAGCTTGAGAGGATCTACAGAGAAGAATAGAAGAAACTCCCCAAATACAGGTGTGTCAAGTTTGTAGCGTCATACCCAAGACGACTCAAGGCTGTAATCGCTTCCAAAGGTGCTAAAACAAAGTACTGAGTACTGAATACTTATGTAAATGTGATATTTCCTTTTAATTTTTTTTTGTATAAAAAACAGTTTTTGCGTTGTCATTACGGGGTACTGTGTGTAGATTGATGAGGGGGAAAAAACATTTGAATCAATTTTAGAAATAAGGCTGTAACATGGTAAAATGTGGAAAATGTCAATGGTCTGAATACTTTCCGAATGCACTGTATTTAGTCTTAGAGAAAATGTGCATATTTTCTAAAGATCTTTCTTGATCTTAACATCAGCCTCCATCACTGTGGACATCTCACAGAAGTCTAGCTTGGCTTCCTGAACTTGTTAGGAACCTGCCTTTCATCTAATATTAATCTTGTCCATCTATGACAAAGTGAACATTGTTTCTGTTTTAAAATCTATGAATTATTTTAGATTACTGGCTATAAATTGAACGCAATGTGCTACAGCGACGAAACCACTTTCCTGTTGCGTTACGATGTAAGGAGTCCAAGCATATGTATTGTTAGCAGATGTGACGTAGGGCTCAGACAGGAGTTGATGGACAGTCCGAAGACCAAACAAAATGGTCGATGAGACATCCCAGCTACAAGTGGTGTCAGATTTCAGAGACATACTCCTGACTGTGAGAATCAGGGCTGCCGCTCAATGCAAGCCGTTTCAATCTTCGGTGTCCAAAGATCTATTTATAAACAAATGGCGTACAGTACCAGAGCCATGCAGGTCCCCTAAACAGTGGACTTATCAGTGGTTTAAAAACTAATTTGATGACGCAGCTAAAATGTGTATTTTATTCGATGCCGGAGAAGATGGCTGACGTTTTACGTGCTCCTAACCATTTGTGCTTTTTTGTCTGTATTTTTGCGTTTACTTATTTTGTACATAATGTTGCTGCTACCGTCTCTAATGACTGAAAATAACTTTTGGACATCAGAACAGTGATTACTCACCACGAACTGGCAGAAGCTTTTTTTTAATATACTTTAACGAGCCTGATGTGAAGGACATACTGCTTTCCCGGGAACAGGCCCAAATCCCCGTCATTTACGTGAAGAGAAGGCGGAGAAAAAGAGGACGGAGGTCAGGCTGCATTCTGAGAATTCGTTGGTGATCGAACAACCCCCCCTGCCTTCAGTTCTACTAGCTTACGTGCAATCATTGGAAAATTTAAATCGACGACCTACGAGGAAGATCAAACTACTAACGGGACATTTAAAAACTGTAATATCTTATGCTTCAGAGTAGTGGCAGAATGACGACATTATCAACATACGGCTGGTTATACGCTGTATCGGCAGGATAGAACAGTGGCGTCTGGTAAGACAAGGGGGGCGGACTATGCATATTTGTAAACAACAGCTGGTGCACAATATCTAAGGAAGTCTTGAGGTTTTGCTCGCCTGAGGTAGAGTATCTCATGATAAGCTGTAGACCACACTATCTACCTAGAGAGTTTATCTGTATTTTTCGTAGCTGTCTACATACCACCACAGATCGATGCTGGCACTAAGACTACACTCAATGACCTGTATTCCGCCATAAGAAAACAGGAAAACTCATTGAGAGGTGGCACTCCTAGTGGACTATAATACAGGGAAACTTTAATCAGTTTGACCAAATTTCTATCAGCATGTTAAATGTGCAACCAGAGGAAAAAAACTCTGTACCACCTATACTCCACACACAGAGACGCGTACATCGGATTCTTCTGATGGCATTGAGGAGTACACCACATCAGTCATTGGCTTCATTACTAAGTGCATCGATGACGTCGTCCCCACAGTGACCATACGTACATCCCCCAACCAGAAGCCATGGATTACAGGCAAAATCCGCAATGAGCAAAAGGCTCGAACTGCCGCTTTTAAGGAGCGGGACTCTAATCCGGAAGCCTATAAGAAATCCCGCTATGACCTCAGATGAACCATCAAACAGGCAAAGTGTCAATACAGGACTAAGATCGAATCATACTACACCGGCACAGATGCTCGTCGGATGTGGCAGGGCTTGCAAACCATTACAGACTACAAAGGGAAGCACGGCCGAGAGCTGCTTAGTGACACAAGCCTACCAGATGAGCTAAACCACTTCTATGCTTGCTTTGAGACAAAACACTGAAACATGCATAAGAGCACCAGCTGTTCCGGATGACTGTGTGATCACGCTCTCCGTAGCCGATGTGAGTAAGACCTTTTAAACAGGTCAACATTCACAAGGCCAGACGGATTACTAGGACGTGTACTGCGAGGATGCGCTGACCAACTGGCAAATGCCTTCACTGACATTTTCAACCTCTCCCTGTCTGAGGTCTGTAATACTAACATGTTTTAAGCAGACCACCATAGTCCCTGTGCCCAAGAACACTAACCTGCCTAAATGACTACTGACTCGTAGAACTCATGTCTGTAGCCATGAAGTGCTTTAAATGGCTCACATTACCATTATCCCAGAAACCCTAGACCCACTCCGATTTGCATACCACCCTAACAGATCCACAGATGAGGCAATCTCTATTGCACTCCACACTACCCTCTCCACACTACCCAAAGTTATTTTTCTGCTACTCTTTAACTACTTGCTACTTTTATTTCTTATTCATATTTTTGAAATTGCATTGTTGGATAGGGGCGTGTAAGTAAGCATTTCAATTTGATGTATATCCATTGCTTTGCTCTATTCTTTTGGATCAACTCATTCAGTGGAAGTATAGAAAGTAAATGACACATTTGTGAATCATATCCTGTGTGAGATGGTCAGAAAGGTTAGCCACCAGTTTTCACTTCCACTTTCTTTGCAGGGTGTAGTGTGTGATAAACAACCCAGCTAACAATTCTAGGGGGAGAGAACGTTTTAGTAATGTTCTCCTGATGTTTGTGTCCATTTTTTCCTTTAGTTATGGGAACATTCTATGTATGTTAGCCAAAAAAAATGTTTTGGCATTAAACTTAAGAGAACATTCCCTTTCAAGGACAGTCTCATTAAAAAGAAGCGCACTACTTCAAAGTGCTCTGAACAATTTGTCAAACAGAACATGGTTACCATGTTTTCAGAATATACCATATTAATGTTCTAGACACGTGTCATGGGAACGTTGCAAGTACATGCCTGACCAATGACGTTTAAAGCAAACGTGGTGGCATAGCAGGAAGATCAGATCAACCAGGAAGTTGTGAGTCTTAGGTGAGGACATGTGGAATAATAACTGTATAAATGAACAATGTAATCATGTGTCAAATATGTAAGTTGAAATACATTGTACACTGCTCAAAAAAATAAAGGGAACACTTAAACAACACAATGTAACTCCAAGCACACTGTCCACTTAGGAAGCAACACTGATTGACAATAAATTTCACATGCTGTTGTGCAAATGGAATAGACAACAGGTGGAAAGTATAGGCAATTAGCAAGACCCCCCCAATAAAGGAGTGGTTCTGCAGGTGATAACCACAGACCACTTCTCAGTTCCCATGCTTCCTGGCTGATGTTTTGGTCACTTTTGAATGCTGGCGGTGCTTTCACTCTAGTGGTAGCATGAGACGGAGTCTACAACCCACACAAGTGGCTCAGGTAGTGCAGCTCATCCAGGATGGCACATCAATGCGAGCTGTGGCAAGGTTTGCTGTGTCTGTCAGCGTAGTGTCTAGAGCATGGAGGCGCTACCAGGAGACAGGCCAGTACATCAGGAGACGTGGAGGAGGCCGTAGGAGAGCAACAACCCAGCAGCAGGACCGCTACCTCTGCCTTTGTGCAAGGAGGAGCAGGAGGAGCACTGCCAGAGCCCTGCAAAATTACATCCAGCAGGCCACAAATGTGCATGTGTCTGCTCAAACTGTCAGAAACAGACCCCATGGGGGTGGTATGAGGGCCCGACGTCCACAGGTGGGGGTTGTGCTTACAGCCCAACACTGTGCAGGACGTTTGCCATTTGCCAGAGAACACCAAGATTGGCAAATTCGCCACTGGCGCCCTGTGCTCTTCACAGATGAAAGCAGGTTCACACTGAGCACATGTGACAGACGTGACAGTCTGGAGAGAACATTCTGCTGCCTGCAACATCCTCCAGCATGACCGGTTTGGTGATGGGTCAGTCACGGTGTGGGGTGGCATTTCTTTGGGGGGCCGCACAGCCCTCCATGTGCTCGCCAGAGGTTGCCTGACTGCCATTAGGTACCGAGATGAGATCCTCAGACCCCTTGTGAGACCATATGCTGGTGCGGTTGGCCCTGGGTTCCTCCTAATGCAAGACAATGCTAGACCTCATGTGGCTGGAGTGTGTCAGCAGTTCCTGCAAGAGGAAGGCATTGATGCTATGGACTGACCCGCCCGTTCCCCAGACCTGAATCCAATTGAGCACATCATGTCTCGCTCCATCCACCAACGCCACGTTGCACCACAGACTGTCCAGGAGTTGGCGGATGCTTTAGTCCAGGTCTGGGAGGAGATCCCTCAGGAGATCATCTGCCACCTCATCAGGAGCATGCCCAGGCGTTGTAGGGAGGTCATACAGGCACGTGGAGGCCACACACACTACGGAGCCTCATTTGAACTTGTTTTAAGGACATTCCATCAAAGTTGGATCAGCCTGTAGTGTGGTTTTCCACTTTCATTTTGAGTGTGACTCCAAATCCAGACCTCCATGGGTTGATACATTTGATTTCCATTGATCATTTTTGTGTGATTTTGTTGTCAGCACATTCAACTATGTAAAGAAAAAACTATTTAATAAGAATATTTCATTAATTCAGATCTAGGATGTGTTATTTTAGTGTTCCCTTTATTTTTTTGAGCAGTGTATATTAAAAGCACTGTTTGTGTGGATGTCTCTAACCTCTCACAGGCAAAGATCTGTGAATGAATCAGTGGTTCACCAATCAGGGCCTTGATGGGATCTGAAACTGTAAAAATATATATATTTGGCGACGTCCTTTCAACTGTAAACCTATGAAAACGTTTGATTCAATTGAAAAATCTAACATGCCCAACTCTAAACAGAAATATATAGATGCACCTCTAGGTGCTGTAACTCTGGTTGAATCTTTTTCTGTCAGATGGACAAATTTCAGCCACAAAGCCTTGGTCAGCAAATGCATTAATTGTGCAACATTCAAACTATTCTTTAGGTGATTTCCATGAGCATTTCTACTATGCTCTATCATATCACACACCAAACACTTCAAGAAAGGAACTTTTTGGAATCGGTCCCTGGGTAAACGTGGACTGGAGAAGCCAACAGGTAAAAATGGGATTGTTTAGAGAGGTTGATGCATTCAAATCAATCTCAGACACAATGTACACACACACACACACACACATAGACACACACTCAGAGGCACACACCTAAAAGTTGAGAGCTTCCGGGAAGTAGCCTCAGAGGAACACACTTGCTAGTGACAGTCGACTAACAGTAGCTATTCAGAAGTGAATGGTGTGTGTAGGCAGCCAGACCTCCTCAGAGTAAATCTCTCTGCACCACCATGATCAACATGTACCAGACCAACCTGCCTCCACCACCGATCCCCCCCCGGCTAGGCTCTGTCAAGTCAGCACCAGGAACGGGCCACAACAAACCTCTCCTCGGGTTCCTCATTGGTATGATAGTGCTCCAAATGCTGCTACTACTGGGGGGATTCACCTACCTGTACCACAAGGAAAACAAGGTAAGAACTCACCTTTCTAGATACGGTTATACATTTATTAGTTTCTTAGTGCCACGTTCAAAACTATCATAGATCATGGATACAAGTCTATTTCTGGTAACACTTTAATTGGATAAGTCCATCTGTGAATGCTCAACAGACTCTCAGTAGCATTTCAACTGTCTACGAACACTAGTCCTTATCCTAACCTTTATTCTAAACCTAACCTTAGCCAGCAGTTGCTCATCAACAGATAGTTTGTTGAAAGTATGACCACCTGTAGAGCATCTCCAGACGAACTATCCGGACTAACCAAATAAAGTGTGACCCGTTTCATTATTTTATAGCTGAAATCTATCCTGAACGCTACTAGAGAGCGAGATATTGTTTGAATTTGACTGCCGTCGGCTATACGTGACATAGTATAGTGTATTTTCAAAGAGCAATGTGGTTTACAGAGTAAGGGCGTCTTTTCAACATCTAAAGTATTTCAGTTTCAACCTAGGCCTACTATTCTTCAAGCACAGGAAACAACCTCTGTTATAAAACAATTAAAATAGGTTCATGAGAACATTTTCCATGATCAGAATAAACATTGAACAGAAACATTTAGCAACAGCACATACAAAACAACTGCTTAGTCCTAACATGCTTCATGCGCTTGTCCTGATGTGAACTTGAAAGACACGTGTGGTCCTCCTTAATCAGTGCTGATATTAAATATAGGGTTAACATTAATTCCTGCTTTGTTTGGGCTCAGTATGACGAGGACTTTGAGCACAAGTACCTGGATGACATGGTCGTCCTGAGGAGACTTGGGGAGTGTGAGAAAGACAGCCAGTCAGTGCTGGACTGTGAGAAGCTTGTGGAGAAATACAAAAACATAATGGAAAAGGTAGGCTATGGTTTCTGAGACTCAAATGAAGATAAGAGGTTTTAGGAGTACATTTGGAGAAGAAGAAATATGCCGTATTAACAGATAATTAAGCAATGCTATGCTCTCTCTCCTATCAAGGTCTCACAAGTTGAAGGAAAAGGTATGTTAAAATATTTCATTACATCAGTGGGATCCAAAAGTATTGGGACAGTGACACATTTGTTGTTGTTTTGGCTCTGTGCTCCAGCACTTTGGATTACAGACGGTCATCTTTAATTTGAGGGTATTTTTGATCCATATCGGGTGAACCGTTTAGAGAGGACAGACCTTTTGTACATAGTCCGCCCATTTTAGGGGACCAAGGCTATTGGGACAAATTCTCTTATGTGAATTAAAGTAGTACAATTATAAGTATTTGGTCCCATATTCAGAGCACACAATGACTACATCAAGCTTGTGACTACACATTTGCAGGATGCATTTGCTGTTTGTTTTGGTTGTGTTTCAGATTACGCTGTGCCCAATCAAAATTCCTGGTAAATAATGTAATGTAATGTATTGTGTTACTTTTATTGAAAATAAGAATAGAATATGTTTCTAAACACTTCTGCATTAATGTGGATGCTACCATGATTACAGATAATCCTGAATTAATCGTGGATAATGATGAGGGAGAAAGTTAGACACATAATTATCATCAACCCCCCCCCCCAAAAGAAAAACAAAACAAAACAATGCTAACCTCCACTGCCATTGTAATGGTGAGAGGTTAGCATGTCTTGGGGGTACCCTAACCCTAACCCCAGCAAATGCATTCAACAAATGTGTCTCAAACTTGATGTACTGAATTCATTCATTTCTCAACCGTTCACCCGATATGTATGAACATACCCTCAAATTAAAGCTGTCCGTCTGCACGTTAACCTCATAGTGAATGTATCTCTTCAAATCCAAAGTGCTGGAGTAAAGAGCCAAAACAACATGTGTCACCGAGCTCTTTGTGTTTCTTTACTTCATCTGCTTTACTTGCCACTCTGTCAGCAGAGGACCTCCTATTCTGAGAGGGTGAAGACTGACTGACTGTCTGTTCTCCATTTCAGCTGTCAAACGCACTGGGGGTGTGCCCTCGTATGGAGCCATGGCACGCATGATAGTCAAGCAACCTGTCATTGGTGCACTCCCTTCATGTAAGAGTTACTTATCACAAACATTCTTGGTTTGTCTTTTTCCTATGAAATTGTAGCCTCAATTCAAGAAAAGAGTGTCAGTATGAGGTACTACATAGAGCTATGACTACATGGAACTCTTAACTAATGTAAGCAGTAAAATCTGATTCAAACAAGAAAAACTACACCTTATGGAACAGCGCCGACAGTGAAGACACACACATCGATTTTGTACTGTAGATATGTTGTAGTAGTGTGTAATAATGTGTTGTGAAGTGTAACGTTTGAACTATAGGTACATTTCCTTAGTGTTTCCTTAGCTGCTGCTGCTTTGGCAGAAGCTAATGGGGATCCATAATAAATGCAAATACTTAAAATATTAATTGTTTGAACAGCGAAGTATCTGGAGTGGAACATAGGCCACTCAGTGCTGAGGAACGTCCAGTACTTCAAGTCCAGCTGGTTGAAGGTTCTGCAGCCTGGAGACTACGACATTTACTCCCAGGTGGCCTTCTCCAAATGGCACCCCAAAACCCCTCTGGCGAGCCGGGTGAAGCTGAGGAAGGGGGAGACAGGAAAGGAGAAGAACCTGATGACAGCCTACTGCAGCCTGGGGGACCAGAACCGGACAGACGTGTGTACGGCCTTCCAGGGAGGCGTGTTCAGTCTGGAGCCTGAAGACCAGATCTCTGTGTGGGTGACGGACCCCAGCCTGGTCAACTATGAGGAGGGGACGACCACTTTTGGATTATTTAAGCTGTAGACAAGACATTACCTACAGTATGGAGAGGATGGACTGTATTACTTTGGATTATTACTGTATTGGAGTGATGGGTGGAATCAAGGCCCTGCGTGCTGTTGGATTTGGTACAGGACTGAGAACAGATCTGCTCATGGACTACACCAATTTGAACATCTTTCTAAAAAGGCCTTGGTGAAAGGAATCTCTGGAACTTATTGCTGTTGATTGGATAACCTGGTCTCCCTGCCCCCACAATGTTAGATATTAATAGTCATTTCTAAGAATATGGCAATGACTGTGTATTTATTGTGACAGATGGTGTCTGTATAGTTAATAAATTATTATATTTTAATAAAAAATGTGCTTGATTATTTAAATGAAAAGTAACCAATCTCTCTATGGTAGGTTTCCAATTGGTTTATCGCATACAGTATCGTCTCGGTGCTTGGAACTGACGCAACCCGTGAAACCTTTATTTCCACAAGCCCCCTCCCCTCCCCCCGCAATTTCGTGGGTTGCTAAGCATAATTATCAAACTAAAATGGTTTGTTGTTTGACTCATCACCACAAACAAATGTCATGTACTTTATGCTTATGGTCCCCAACGCAACTTATGAAACCAAGTTGAAAAAAATATATAAGTGTCTCACACAAACCTTCTGCAGCAATGTTGCATCCCTTTACAACAAACGCTGCAGTAACCTCTAGAATTAGAACCAGAGCAAAAAGATCTGTGCAGCAAAACCAGACAGGTCTAATGAAAATCAGTGCGTTTCATGAGGATGCTGTGACAGCAATATGAGGTCTTCACACAGGGCACAGACTGTAAGCCATTTTGTATACCGTAGTAACATCTACTCCAGGGTTATTCAAATCTTACCCTATGACACCGCTTCCCAAACTCGGTCCTGGGGACCCAAAGGGGTAAACGTTTTCCTTTTGTCTGTAGCATTACACAGACGATTAATTAAAGCTCGATGATGAGTTGATTATTTTAAATCAGATGTGTAGTGCTAACCAAACGTGCTCCCCTTGGGGACCCCAGGACCCTGTTTGGGAAACGCTGCCCCACGAGGTCCGGAGTAGTGCTGTCTTTCTGTTCTACCTGATAATTAATTGCACCATCTTGTCCCAGGTCTAAATCAGTCCTGATTTCGAGGGGAAGAATTAAAGATCAGTGAAACTGGCTTCCAGGTTTCGACTGGGATTTCAGATATATATTCCATTGACTAAATTTGGTTTATAAAAACAGTACGAAAGTATGGCAACAAACTCCACACAGCCCTGCCGTCATATAGACCATTCCACTGCAGGGGTAGAGGGAGTCGTTGAGCAGCATGGAAAGAACAAGTCTACAGAGCAGAGATGCAGCGTACCCTGTCAGGAGATGAAGAGAGGAGAAGTGGCTTTCACAGGATGTCATCTTTACTCAGTCATTCCATCCTGTCATGGGTCTCTCTCAACATACGCTAGTCACTGTAGCGTGTTCTATGTACCTGTGCAATCACCCAGAAGTGGAAAACAGGGTGGAACGCAGTTTACCAATGGACTTTTCCAGCATGAATGAAAAACTGATGAATAACAGCGGATCAAGTTTGATTTTTATTAAAAGAATGGCCATACTGAAAACATGAAAGTGTGCCGCAACTAGAAGAAGAAACAAAATGCCTTTACAATAGAGTTAGAATTTGGCATCAAACCACTTTTTCAAATGATACACGTGGAGTGGTCTGCCGACACAAGTCGTCATGGTCAGTCTAAGTGCTCGCTTAGGCTATCAGACATTGAAAAGTTTAAGACACTTTATAAAGAAAATAAAATGCATTGATAAAAATATTGATGTTAAAAATAATCTCAGCAATAAAACATAAACAAATTATACTGAAGGACATTTGTACAGGTGACAAAACATGTGGAGCTGCCCTGACAGACCGTGGGACCTGAACACAACAGCTTGTAAGAGTATGCTGCTATACATCAGGACTACAGAGAACACAGTGGCAAGGCAATAGGCCCATTTTGGTTAAGTGGGTGAATGAGTCATCATCACTGTACATTAACAGAGATATCTCTTTATACAATCTGGTCTACTGCCCAACTGACTGTCTCAGAGTGACACTCAAGTGAAAACAGTCCTACTGAAGTGGTCACATTGCATTCTCATGAAGTTCCTATGGTCACTCTGCAGTATGAGGTTGACATCAGGTTCTACAGTGCACGCAGTGCACCTCATCCTGGGAGGAAGTGATGTGATTCAACTGAATAATCTTTCCCCGAAGGCCTTGACATAAGCCATCAAAGCCCGGTTCCACATTGAATCGTCACACGACCCTTACCTGTCCCCATCTAAACAGTGCCATCAGTCCCATTGAAATGTGAAACATGACAGAAAACCTGTGCATGTAAATCCCTGCCACTTCCTCTGTACCTCATAACTTAATCCACTGTGATCAGGAGGCCCTTGATCCCACTACTCATACTTTACACTCTCCATCAACACAATCAAAGTGGGGACATATATCTCCATCTGCATTAAGTCACCAGGAAGAAGCATAAGAACGACAGACCAGGGACGAAATTTACAAACCGTCCAAGAAAAGAATCATCTTTGTTCCCTTTTAGACCATAATTAGTTAAGATAAAAATGCTGATCCTAGAACAGCAGTCCAGCTCAGACGCTCTGTGAAAACGGTCGGAGTACACTGATGCAATGAGACTTCCTTGGAATGTAACCCTAACTCACATTGTGGGACACAGTTTACGAAGTACAAATAACATTGTTCCTGTGGTACCAAATTCTTAAAATCAAAATGGGTTGTGTTTTTGTCTTCCCCAATGGACAATGCCAAATAAATAAAGATCACTTAAAAACATTTTTTCCTTAGGTGATCATTCTGTAGAGATGGTTTCTGCGGTGCGGGTTGGTTTAAGGCAGAAACCCAGAGACCGCCCCAAGTGGGTTCCCAGTACCATATAACCTACATACAATACACACATCTCTACCTACATAATGAAATGTTTTCATGGAAAATAAATAAGCAATATATATTCTTTAACTCCCGAATAAAGCAAAGCTATGTATTATTAGTACATGTATTTAATTGTTATATCGTTTCGGTAAGAAAGTATAGGCCACACAGTTGTCATCTTTACATGTCTATTTTATACGCAATACACCATATACGAGTGTTCTATTTGTTATATATCTATATCCCTGAAAGCTTTGGCCTATATATTGATCGTCACATCTAATGTGTGACAATATCTTAAAAATACTGTACATCCGCGCAGATTGTAAGAAACACAGTCAAGGACATTATTCATTAATGTTAATACCAGCTTGGATATGAGCGGTATTGAAATCCACTTACCATGAGCTAGAGGACTGTTTGATAGTCCACGGATAGGTCTCACCCATCTGAAATGAAAAGCTAAAGCTCTGAGGACTATGAAACAGCTTGGAGACGCAGAGTCTCACGTCTAGAACGTCCAATCTCAAAATGCCAAATGATGTTCAATAAAGCTCGATGCAAGCCTCACTCTTTCCCGACAAGGCTGCAAGGGGTGTCCTCAACACCAAAATAAAGAAACAGTGCTGTAACAGACGTAGAGTGGGCCAGATGAGCCCTAGTTATGGCAGAGGGAGTCGCTCTCCTGCAGAAACAAGTACATGCAAGAGAACACCCCATTGACCCGAAAGATGGCTTCTCGTTCCCATTAGATGTTCTATTGAAAATGTAGACCCAATAGTCCACAGTGGCGATGCAGCTGGTGACAATAGAGCAGTAGTTATTTGTCCTTTGTCCAAAATGGCTCCATCAGAGTTGACCAGTGCCAGTAGACGGGAGGCAACCAATCAGAATTTTTGCTTCTGGTTATCCCCCCAAGCATCAGACCAGAGAGTTGCTCTAACCATTGTCCAGATGCATGAATCCAACCCTTCTGTGTTGTAGGGATTGAAGGCAGTCACACACAGTCGCACACACACACACACGGGCTAGGTAGGTAGGTAGTTGGGTAGGTATGGGGAGTTGTTCAGTGTCCTCCATCCTCCCAAGCACAGTCGTTCTTCTGCTTGGCCAGCTTCCTGACCACTCTCTCCAGCTCCTTACGAGACTTCTGCTCCTCCTCCATACATTGCTTCATCCACTTATTCTCCTGACAAGACCCATACAAGTTAAATATTACACAGCACAGATGTGAGAACACACCTACAAGTATGAACCCGCACAAACCACAATTACCCGCTACACCAACACGACTTAGCAAAAATGGCTTGTCAGCCTTTACCTTTCTCAGAGTGAACATTAGATGAACAATTCTTGTTTTACCTTCTTTAATTCATGGACCTCATCCTTTAAAGCATATACTGCATCAACCAGACTCCTGCCAGTGCAGAAACAAAAGGTTATCAGAAAGTGGGACAGCAGCATATCTTAATGTCACATTATGTTCTTTGGCAAAGGCTTTGGAATTTGAGTGCTCCAGGCAGTCGAAGATAAATTCACAAATATTGAAGAGGCAATTTCTTGCTTCTCAATGTTCAAGGCAAAACTACCACTTGCTAATACCTTAACGTTATTATGTAAAGAAATACATTTCTTAATTTTAACTGGATGAATAAATACTACAGATTTGAAAAAGCATCGTATTAGATGTGTTGAAACGACCACCTAAACAAAACTAACTGCAGACCCATGTACATACACAGTAGGGCTGAGCGATATGGCCAGGTGATATACATAATACTCTGAGTAAAAGAGAATGTTCTGGGACTTTCACCCTCCAGACATTATTTCCTAGAGGTCTTAATGATGAAATGCCTATGTATGTTATGTTGTAAAATGTGAACATGAATTATGCCCCCCTTTCAGTTTACTCTGACGTTTTTCTTGCGCTGTACCTGATGATTTATGAAAACTTGCTTGGTAGCTCGATGTCCTCATTGTGTTTAATACGTTTAACGTACACACTATTTCAAATATTTATGAAATGCACTTTGTTATATTTGGTAGCACTTATTGGTTCTCTTGACTCCAACCCCATTCGATGCGTGGAACGGATGTGGGTGGAGCTATGTCTACATAATGGTGCTAAGGCAGTGTGTCCGATACTTAAGCTTATTAAAGAGCGGTGACACTATCAAGAGCGGTGTGCGGGTTTCTTATTTTATTCAACTATTACCATGCACCTGCAACAAAAACAGCTCAGATGTGCAAGTGCCTTTTGGGCAATCTGGCCAAAATATCATATTTTTCACATTTTTGATGGTATTTTATGTTTTTAATAATAAAAAAGTTATAAAATATACTTTGAGTAGTTCAAGATCTTAGGGGGCAACAAATAAGTGATTTCAAATGAGTCTTTCTCCATTCTGACAGTATACCGCCCCGCCCTAACGCACAGTGTTGTAATGGTTTAATAAACATCTATTCTCCTGAGTGATGGCCATCTTACTTTTCCTCTATGCTTGTCTGACCGTTGTTCTTCATCTCCTCCACCATGATCTTCTCTTCCTCAGGCAGCAGGACCTGAGGGACACACACTTTCCTCACCGCTGTAGAAAGACACAATAACACACATGTAAGTCTGAGTCATTACCATGCCTATCTATGGGCCATTAAAAGGTGACACACACACATACACACACACACACACACACACACCTTGGACCTGTTGAAATAAATGATTTGTCTGTATAAATCAAATCAAATGTATTTCTATAGCCCTTCGTACATCAGCTGATATCACAAAGTGCTGTACAGAAACACAGCCTAAAACCCCAAACAGCAAGCAATGCAGGTGTAGAAGCACGGTGGCTAGGAAAAACTCCCTAGAAAGGCCAAAACCTAGGAAGAAACCTAGAGCGGAACCAAGCTATGAGGGGTGGCCAGTCCTTATGAGGGGTGGCCAGTGTGTGTATAACACACACACACTTACATTTATGACAGGTTGAAAATAATCCCTCACACACAGATGCATACAAGTGCGCGTGCCCACAGACAGACACTCTCTTCGGCTCACCGGTGCTGGCCTGATGCTGGCTGGCCCCTGTGCAGTAGGCCTCGATCACTTTCAGAATCTGGGCATCCTCCTCCAGAGCAGCTGTACCTGTCAATCAAAGGCACACAAGGGAAACTGGGAGTCAGGAGCCTTCTGAACCACAAAGACTGACTTTAAATTCCAACGACAGACAGACAGACAGACAGACAGACAGACAGACAGACAGACAGACAGACAGACAGACAGACAGACAGACAGACAGACAGACAGACAGACAGACAGACAGACAGACAGAAAAAAACGGATTTAGCTGCTTCATCCAATAAATGGTAATTAAGTATGTTTAAAAGAGGCTGTTCTGTGTTCGAATGGTAAGGGCTACAACAGAACAGTGTGGGTGTATACCATCATTAAAAATATTAAATGGCAAGTAAAAAGCTGGTTGGCCAGCTCAGCCAACTTGACATCACATTTAATGAGGAAACAGCAAGCATTTTTAAACAGTCTGTTTGAGTTGAATTTCTTTCCTAAGTGTTTTTATTTTATTTACACTTTGGCCACAAATATGAGTATAGGATGAGTCAACAACATTATTTAGGTATGAGTTAACGGACTGTGAACTTTTAAAAGTAAGATTTGACTTAACAGTTACTAGGAGCTGGATGTCTCAACTAGCGATGAGGTACCATAAGTCACGTTAGACATGTGTTTTGAGTTACGTGCAGTGAATTACACTGGAGTGTCGATTCACAGTGAGAGAAATGAGTTCATTGGTTAGGCAGCGACTGGATTTTGCCACGCAGAGTGTGAATCGGTGCTTTCCTTGGTGGCAACACATTTATGGTTTCATTTCCTAGCGTGGAATGATCAAACCTACTTTTCCGTAAGAGGAACTCCTCGTCGGAATGTTTCCTTTCTGCTCTGCGTTTTGGGAAGAAATTCTTAATGGGCCCAGAGCTCTTACTGGAGTCCTGTAGGGGTGACAGAGAACTGTTAGGAGGGTATGGTACACAGAGTCATATAGCCAACACAGTGACAGAGAACTGTTAGGAGGGTATGGTACACAGAGTCATAGCCAACACAGTGACAGAGAACTGTTAGGAGGGTATGGTACACAGAGTCATAGCCAACACAGTGACAGAGAACTGTTAGGAGGGTATGGTACACAGAGTCATAGCCAACACAGTGACAGAGAACTGTTAGGAGGGTATGGTACACAGAGTCATAGCCAACACAGTGACAGAGAACTGTTAGGAGGGTATGGTACACAGAGTCATAGCCAACACAGTGACAGAGAACTGTTAGGAGGGTATGGTACACAGAGTCATAGCCAACACAGTGACAGAGAACTGTTAGGAGGGTATGGTACACAGAGTCATAGCCAACACAGTGACACACCTTTAAGCCAGGGGAAAAACATCACAGTAAATACAAGCCTACAGTAACACACACACACACTGCCTCCATAGACGAAAACATACACGGTGACAAAGTCTTAGAAGTTCCACAAGCATGGGACAGCAGTAACCAAAGAAACCTGGGTCATGTTCATTAGTGCACGCAACAGGAAAATAAAATTACAATTTAAGTAGCCACTCCTCGTTTCAGTCAGGTTTCTTCCATTTGGTGCCTAATGAACACAACCCTGGTATTATTTTTAACAGTTTACTTTTAGAAACAAAAATTGTCCCCTCTGAGTCATTAATTAACACATTTAGTCTTTAGCACAGCCATGTCACACACTTGGTGCTAACTGTGTGGCCTATGTCATCACGTCTGCTATAATGAATCACCTTTACCATTAATGAACCATTGTAAAACCCTCTTATGTAACCCCTCTCATTTTCTAACCTGTAAACTGCCATTCTTTCTTATTTGATCATATACTAGCCAAGGTGCAACAAGAAGCAGCTTCGTTGAAAATAAAGCACACACACACACACACACACACACACACACACACACACACACACATTTATGCACAATTTGTCCATCTCAATAAAGCTCCCTAACAGACCTATTAAAAAGCGGGATGATTGATTCTTTATAAAAAGTGGGGGGGGATGAGTGTTTCTGCATCAAATTCTACTTGTATCCGTTACCTAGAAATAGCTTTGTGTTACCTAGAAAACAGAACATCTGCCAGAGGCTCTTGGTGAGTATGGGGATAAAAGACAGACAAGGCAGCAGAGAACACAGGAAACCAACAGCTTACTGCAGAGGAAGAGGCAAACAGAGCATTGACATGCCACTTCAGCACATGGACGCACACATCCACACAGAGGGAGAGCGATAGATCAAGCCTCACCTTCAAGATAGAAGACATCCTCTACAGCAGCCAGTATGGAGAGAGATGAGAGAGAGAGAGAGAGAGAGAGAGGGAGAGAGAGAGAGAGAGAGAGGGATAGAGAGAGGGAGAGAGAGAGAGAGAGAGGGATAGAGAGATATAGAGATGCATGAGAAGAAAAAAAAAGTGGGAGAAATTAGAAGAGGGTGAACGGTGAAAATGTCAGTACCCCCCTCATCCTGTAGTATGAAGCAAACAGGGTGATGATTCCACAGAGAAAAAGAGAGGGGAAGGGGAGATGCAGCTAATAGCTGCTTTAACCCTGAGGGCATAGAGCATAGTGGATAATGCTGCACTCTGGCTTCAGAATATCGTGACATCTCACCACAAATGACCTATTTTCAACCTACGTCATTGTCTTTTTGTCAACGTTTTCATGGATCTCAGGAATCTGCAAAACGATAACCATTTTTAAGAGGATTATTCTGGCAAAATAAATGGTCAGTGACCGAGCTCGACCTCACCGCACACTGACCACTTCCCGACCCTGTGGAGTAGCAGCTGGTGCAGCCTACCACCAGGTCAACCTGACAGCCAGACAAGCGCCATTCAAAAGACAAGTCTGTACTGGAATTAATGTAGTTACTTATCACCAACACAACCCCCTCACCTTGTCTATACACAGTTTTTATATAGAATCTGGGACCCCCGTTTGCCTACTCATCTGGTAAGAGCTCTGCCCACACAAACAGCTATATATGACAGGGTTTTTCCATGGACCCGTTAAACTCATGTTACCGTAAAATACTTAAAGCAGTGCTCTTTACCCCAGGCTCAGAATAAACTTAGAGTGTGCAGGCTTTTGCCCTAACCCAGCACTATATCCTGACTCAAGTAATCAGCTATTCATCAAGAACCTGAATACCTCCAGACTCTAGAGGGTTAATGCTGGGCTGGAAAAAAACCCTGCTCACACTGCAGCTCTCAGGGTATCAAGACTGAAGAACAAAGAGATAGATGGATATTCTGTAGGTCTGGGTTGGCCTACCTCCTTGTAGCCCAGTGCAGCGGAGGGCTTGAGGGGTGGGGCGGGGCGCAGGCAGCTCAGAGACCAGGGCTTGGTGGTCTTGGGGGGCTCCAGGGGTCCACGGTTGGCCTGGCTGGGGGTGCTGAAGCTGGGCAGGTGAGTGGGGGTGCCCACCATACTGACCGGCTTTCAGTCGGAGAGATGATGGATGTGTGAGCTTCAATGCAAGTTGAATGCAAGTGCCAGCCATGTGTGAAGTACAGTGGATGTTGAAATGGTTCAGCGCAATGCGAGTTCTGGATATATGAAGTGGTGTAGATGTTCTCATACTATGATACTAAGTCTAGAGGGAAATACAGCACAGCCATCTTGTTTAGCGAACATTCTCTACGCAACGCCACTTTCTGCATCTTTTCAGAAAGAAATCATGAACAGTGTGTCCATGTCTTTACCTTGATAATGGTGCCCACGGGGCTGGCTCCTTCGCTGTAGGCATGGAGATGGTCCAGCCACTCCTGCAGATCCTGGGGGTTACTGCAAAACACTGTGATGCGATCCATTGTGCTTCCTGCAACACACACACACACACACACACACTTCAGTGGGTTGCACTTTGCAGGGAAGTTTCAGGCTGGGTTACCTAGAGTTAGGGGTGGGTAAAACTGTTTGCAAGGCGTTTCGTAACGCCCACATATAGGGCACCTGACATTAATCATAACCGTCCACCATGACAGCTGGCGAGTCGCGACTGGATGAAAAACTGGATTATGGTGTCATGGTTTTTAAAAATAAACTGTTAGCCAATCCTGTGTCCTTTCGGAAAGTAAACAAGACAACTAGGAGGAGTGGTTCTCCCTGCAGCCCTGGCATGTTAATGATGGCATTGCATTAACAATATGACGGATAATGTCACGTAACTCATTGATGTAGCATCGTTTCCCTCAGTGAACGTTATGAGTCACTGCATCATTAAAACCGAGACGAATCAAGGTTTTTACACCGTTTGGTGTATTGGAATGAGAATGACATAATATAATAGGAAGCTGCTCTATCAGAGGGATGTTAAGTAAGAAATCCTCCATTCATTCGCTAAAAATGAGGCGCAACTGCATTACTGACCTTCGACCCACTGACGTGTAGAGCGTAACGGACCAGTGTGTTAAGATATAGGCCTTTCACAGGAAACCCAATCCTTGGCACCGATTGCAAACTCACTAGAACTAATCTACTTGATGGAACTGCAGACCACACCAAAGCGCATGAAAATGTATGGACCCATTACTGTAAGTCGCTCTGGATAAGAGCGTCTGCTAAATGACTCAAGGCTCCCTCTCTAACCTACGGTACCTGTGATCTCAAAGGTGTAGTGGCCGTTCTCCGTGTCCTCCGTCTGCCTGGAGACTGTGGAGCCCGTCAGCGGCAGCCTTCCCTGGGGGGTGGGGGGGACACAGAGAGAGAAGAGGTTGGGGGGGGTTGACACACTTCCCCAGATTGAGTGCAATAGTTAGGATGCATTAGTTTACCTGGTATATGAAGCCACTCATGCGCGGACTAGCAGACAGTAGGACCAGCACACTGGGAAACATCATGAGGTAGCGCTCCTCCTTCTCCTATGGGGAACACACAAGCAGCACCACAGAGTCAATCACACAATGACACCCACGGACACAGGTGAGGGCGCTAGCCCATAAGCATTTCGGTGCACCTTTTATCCCTGCTGTAAACTATGTACATGACGAATACTTTTGATTTGAGTTCAAAAGTAAAGAAAACAGGGAATAGGTTTGAAAGATGTTAGATTGGCGTCAGGTGATGCTTCAATCAGACCAAAACACAGCCAGATATTTATTCCTCTCAGCTTTCAGATCCTCATAGTCGACCCCTACACAGAAACCACACTACGTGGAGGGGGACTGGCTTTCCACTCTATATATGGCCAGTCTGGGGTTTCTGATTCATAATGAAATAGGCATAACGTATGAGAGGGGGTGGCAATCAGCATATAGGACTCATCTATAGGACTACAGAGGGCAGTGCGAACAGCCCAGTACATCACTGGGGCCGAGCTCATTGCCATCCAGGACCTCTATACCAGGCGGTGGCAGAGAAAGGCCCTAAAAATTGTCAAAGACTCCAGCCACCTCAGTCATAGACTGTTCTCTGCTACTGCACGGCAAGCGGTACCGGAGCGCAAAGCCCCCTCCCCTCCACATCACTGCCACTCTCTGTTGTCATCTATGCATAGTCACTTTAATTAACTCTACCTATATGTACATACTACCTCAACTAACCGGTTGTATTCGGCGCATGTGACTAATACAATTTGATCTCCAGAATGTGTTTGACGGAAACAATCTTATCTGTGCCAAATAATGTGGCAATGGTACGTTCAGTCATTTGGAAATGCTATTCACAGGAGCTGAAATAATACAATTCGGGGGAAACAGGTCCTTGTATCAACTCTAAACCTGTGAGGGAACAAACAGGCAGCTGTTTGGAAATTGTATTTGCTGGCAGAGAATGTAAATGGTCTACCTCCCTTTTCTCGTTATTCGCCTAACCACCGTTCATACTGCTCAAAACATTGTTATTTTGAACTTTGACCTTCTCGGAGGTGGTCTGTAGCACTCTCTCTAGGTAGTTGCCCTTACACACAGATCTAGGATAGGCTTCCCTTCCCCAGATTCTAACACGTCATATTGGGGGACACGTGTATCCGTTGCTCTCACCTCATTGGTCCCGTTCTGCATGTGGACCAGGGACATGTAGGCCACGTGACCCAGAGACTTCATGCTGTCTCCCTCCCAGCCTCTCACTGGCTCCGACAGGATCTGTAGTTCCAGGTTCTTACGTTTCCGCAGGTCCTGACACTGGGCCTGAAAGGAGAGGTGTCCATTAGTCAAATCAAATTTATTTCTATAGCCCTTCGTACATCAGCTGATATCTCTCAAAGTGCTCTACAGAAACCCAGCCTAAAACCCCAAACAGCAAGCAATGCAGGTGTAGAAGCATTACTGTATAGTTCATATGAGAAATTGAAAACACTGTTCATGTGTGCTGGATAGATTAACCATAAGATAGAAGCTGTTTTAAGCCTGGTTTAGTAAGCATTTCCACACTATAATGTAAAAATGTCCAGGATATGGCAATGCTGCAACAGGCTTAAAGGAACTGTGCATCGTGCAAAAGGTGAGTTACAGAGAACAGTTTACCGGGACCAGGAGGGGGATTCCCCATCTTTCAAAGACAAAATGACAAATCAACACCAACCAGGTTCACGTAAATAGGGCTGGTGGACCCAAAATATGCTCAAATACACACCTCACACGTCAAGAGACGACTACAGTGTGTGTGAGTCAACGCTTCCCCGCAAACTCTCAGCCACACTGTGGAAACTTCCTCTCAAACTACTGCTCCAACAGAAAACGGTGTATCATGCTGCTATTTCAGTCCACAACCCACCAGAGGAAAACGTTTTTTCACTGAGGACATATTACACAGGAAGCAAGATGGGTGTTTTTCTTTTCATTAAAACAACCGAGATGGGCGTATCATCTTGAGAATTTCTCTCGTGGAAGAGTGTCTTTTATGTGATGCTCCATCTCAGTTTGGAAACATACGACCTACACAGGATACTTGTATCCGTAACACAAGCAACATCTCCAATCTTCTGAGAAGGACAGCCTTCGGTAGTTTCAAATAGCTAAGTGTGCTTTCATCAAGACAGACAGTGATGATTCTTGGTAGCGTGTTAGGTAATATAGACTAGATGATGCTACTGTAGACTAGTGAGTTGATACAGTACTCAGTGTACACGGCTAATCTCTATGGACCATGTCTACCTAAACATTGCATGAGGAACCACAGGGGTTCTGTACCTACCACCAAGCTTTTAAAAGCCACCGTAACCTTCAAGATGTCACTGTAGTCCGGGTGGGCCTCCTGCAAGATAGTCAACAAATTATAAACATTTAAATGATTTATATCTTACACAATACCCAATTAAAAATGTATAAATCAATCTACATTAAGACGTTTGGGAGGGATACCAATACATGATATTGGGGAGTGACATCTGGAACAGCGGAGGGGAGTTAAATCTCAGTTGCATATGGATCCATAGATGGGCTTATAGAGAGTTATGTTGGCTCCAGATGAGGCCTAATGTTTATTTTTTATTTTACCTTTATTTAACTAGGCAACGAGTTAATTCTTATTTTCAATGACGGCCTAGGAACAGTGGGTTAACTGCCTGTTCAGGGGCAGAACGACAGATTTGTACCTTGTTAGCTCGGGGATTTGAACTCGCAACCTTTCGGTTACTAGTCCAACACTCTAACCACTAGGCTACCTCCATATGTCTCTCCAGCTCCTGCAGCAGGATGGGATACTTGTCCAGCCTCATGAAGGGTTTACTCAGGCTGGTGGTCAGGGTCAGGATGCCTGGCGGACTGGCCCCCTGGCTCTCCATGAACGTACCCAGCTCCTCACTACAACAGACACACACACAGAGTTTTACTGCTGGGTGACCTTGTAAAGAGAGAGAAAATATTCTACCATGGGGAAAATATAATCTAGATTTGTTGAATGTGTTTGGTAGTGAAAGAAAAAAGCTGAAAAGGATCCCACAGTATGAAAGATGCTAATTAGTTCAGTGTGAAATCAAAAGTGCCTCACCTGCCTGGAACATAACCACAACTATAGATATCCTGTGTGCAGCTTCCTGTGTGTATTTGTGTGTGTCATGACAGTGTTCTCTTGTCTCTGCAGTGCATGTTTTCACATTAACAATTGCGCAGAAAGAGACCGGGGGGGGGGACACCAATTCCACAATAGTGTACATGATTAATTGCGTAACTAACATAATAATTACACAACCACTTGATTCATTGCTCTGTTTGCTCGTTACAACTACATTGCGTGTGATGGACAGCGCTGTGATTAACTGTTCACAGAGCCTCAGGGTCTGACTGATTGTAGTGAGGGGATGTGAATGAGGAGGCTACAAACTAAAAAAGGTCACAACGGACAAGAAAGACACAGTTGAGAGCATCCTGACTGGTTGCATCACTGCTTGGTATGGGAACTGCTCAGCCTCCGACCGCAAGGCACTACAGAGGGTAGTGCGAACGGCCCAGTACATCACTGGGGCCGAGCTCATTGCCATCCAGGACCTTTATACCAGGCGATGTCAGAGGAAGGCCATAAAAATTGTCAAAGAATCCAGCCACCTTAGTCATAGACTGTTCTCTCCCCTACCACCCGGCAAGCGGTACCAGAGTGCCAAGTCTGGGTCCAAGAGGCTTCTAAACAGCTTCTACCCCCAAGCCATAAGACTCCTGAACATCTAGTCAAATGGCTACCCAGACTATTCACATTGCACCCCCCCCCCTCCCCACACCACTGCCACTCTCTGTTGTCATCTATGCATAGTCACTTTAATTAACTATTATTGTATTGTTATTTGATTTATTTCTTACTGCTGCTCTTTAATTACTTGTTACTTTTATCTCTTATTCTTATCCATACTTTTTGAAACTGCACTGTTGGTTAGGGGCTTGTAAGTAAGCATTTCACTGTAAGGTGACATCTACCCCTGTTGTATTCAACGTATGTGACTAATACAATTTGATTTGAGACACCGCTCTGTTGCACCTCTACATTTCCAGAGAAAGTATGACGCCTAGTGGGTCAAAGAGAAACTGCAACTACTCTCCAATAGCCTATGGTTATCCACAAAGACATTCCATTTTACTTGCCATACTAAACTGATGGACATGTTAATTTACAGTGAAATGTCAATCAAATGCAGATGCATGTCATGCAGAACTGAGATGCCAGTAAGGACTGACCTGTGGTCAGTGAGTACGCAGACAGCCGAGGGGTGACTGGAACAGTATGACCGGTACAGCCTCCTGATCTGACCAATCAGGTTGAGGTAGCAGGCAGCCAATCGCTGCTGGCTCTCTGGAACTCTGCAACACACACAGAAAGAAGTGGGTGTGTTAGTTACTAGGACAACAGTTGGGTTGTTCCTGTATGTTTAGTTTCAGATTAAATTCTACATATTGTCCAATAGAGGGAGCATAGTAACCTGAGGCCTCCCCATCTAGAGCTTCAGGTAACTGCCAAAATAAACAAAACACCACCAAGTGTCTTAATAGGGCGTTGTGCCACCATGAGCCGCCAAAACAGCTTCAATGCACCATGGCATAGATTATTGGCATAGTGTCTGGAACTCTATTGGAAAGATGCGATATCATTCTTTGTTGATGGTGGTGATCAAATGCAGTCTCATGCGCCACTCCAGAATATCCCATAACTGTTCAATTGGGTTGAGATCTGGTGACTGAGACGGCCATGGCATATGGTTTACGCTCATCAAACCATTCAGTGAACACTCGTGCCCTGTCCATGTGGGCATTGTCATCCTATTGGGGCATTGTAGCCAAAATAATGGTCTGCACAGCATTTTTAGACATGACCCTAAGCATGATGGGTTATTAATTGCTTAATTAACTCAGGAACCACACCTGTGTGGAAGCACTTGCTTTCAATATCCAATTGTAATCCAATTTGTAAGTCGCTCTGGATAAGAGCGTCTGCTAAATGACTTAAATGTAAATGTAATATACTTTGTATTCCTCATTTACTCAAGTGTTCCTAAAGACTCACAGACCATGAGAAACAAGATGGTCTCATGAAAATAAGATGGAATTCTTTGGCCTGAATGCCAAGCGTCTAGTCTGGAGGAAACCTGGCACCATCCCTACAGTGAAGCATGGTAGTGGAAGCATCATACGGTGGGGATGTTTTTCAGTGTCAGGGACTGGGAGACTAGTCAGGATTGAGGCAAAGATGAAAGAAGCAAAGTACAGAGAGATCCTTGATGAAAACCTGCTCCAGAGCGCTCATAACCTCAGACTGGGGCGTAGGTTCACCTTCCAACAGGACAAAAACCCCAAGCACACAGCCAAGACAATGCAGGAGTGGCTTCAGGACAAGTCTCTGAATGTCCTTGAGTGGCCCAGCCAGAGCCCGGACTTGAACCCGATCGAACATCTCTGGAGAGAGCTGAAAATAGCTGAGCAACGAAGTTCCCCATCCAACCTGACAGAGCTTAAGAGGATCTGCAGAGAAGAGTGGAAGAAACTCCCCAAACAGGCGTGCCAAGCTTGTAGCGTCATGCCCAAGAAGACTAAAGGCTGTAATCGCTGCCAAAGGTGCTTCAACAAAGTACTGAGGAAAGGGTCTGAATACTTATGTAAAATGTGATATTTCCTTTTTTTATACATTTGAAAAAATGTATAAAACCAGTTTTTGCTTTGTCATTATGGGGTATTGGGTGTAGATTGATAAGGTGAAAAAACTATTTAATCCATTTTAGAATAAGGTTGTAACGTAACAAAATGTCTGAATACACGCCGAATGCACTGTACACTTACTTGGTGCACTCGTCCAGAGCAAGAACCAGACCCTGCTGGAAGGTGAGGATCTCCTCCAGGTTACCACTCAGACTGCCACTGTCTGTAATGCTCAGCCTGGACACCACACAGTAGAGAACATAGAATTACAATGAGTAGAACAGATATACCTATTAAAAACAACAGCATGTTGCATGGGTCATTCGGAGAGATTCACAATGCCACAAGGCTCTTCAGTAACTGGTATTTCAAAATGTATCTAAACAGTTTGCATCTGAATGAATTGACACCCATCCTTGTTCGCTGAGCTTACTTGTTGCTGGCCTTTAGGGGTCGCAGGTAACAGCTCAACATTGTCTGCAGCTCCTTGACAAACTCCCTCTCATGCTCCAGGATGTCCTGCACCACCTGAGAAAGATCATTTAAATAACCCACATCCTATTAGAGACAGAAACGCTGACACAGCCTAAACTGTTCCGCTAAGCAAAGCTGTCGTGGCCCAGTGCATATAGAGCTGTAGAAAATGGAGATTCAATGGGAGAGGGCCCACTCACCACAGTGTAGTAGTTCTTGGTCAGTTGAGATGCTTTAGGAGACACAGGTTTATCTGCAAGAAGTAAGGTAGTCGGGGGCAAAGTTACAGAGCAGCAAACAGCACACAGAATGAGTGTTGTGCTAAGCATCATAATCTAGTCTGGTGTTAGTACAGCATGCTACCACAGACTCTTTCCCAGCCCTACTCACCACAGGGCTTGACCTCGCGGACATAGTTGCTGGGGAACCAGCCCGTCTTGCCGTTGAGCGAGCCCTCCCACCAGCCGCCCTCCTCCTGGCGCGACACACTGATCAGGTCTCCCTTGTTGAAGGACAGCTCATCCTCGTTGTTCTGCTTGAACTGGAAGCGCGCCTTCACCAGCACCAGCCCGCCTCCGCCGTTCTCCGACATCTCCTGGTTAGGTAGAATAGTTGTCAGTTAACGACTCGTATATACAATTTAACCAATCAGGAAAGTTTGATTTACTATGCATTTATGTAATATGTGAGCCAAGTGTACAAGCCGTTCAGGACAGGCGTACAGGAGTGTGAATATATTTGTAATTACTGGTTAACAGCACATGCTACAAAAAATGTTCCAATTAGGTCTGTTTCACTGTCAGGGTCATCCTTTTACAAACATGGAATGACACACAAACGACTAACGTGACGGAGTGTGTGTGTGTGCGTGCGACCTTACTGCTGGTTTGGATTGTCTGGGCAGGGACTTGGACCTGGAAGAGGTGTGTGTGTGTGAGGTGGTGGACTGGCTAGGAGCAGGTGTGCTGGACTGGGGACATGACCTCTCAGTGCCACAGTCTGTGGAAGAGAAAACACACACACACACACACCTTAAATAGTTCATTATGATCCACCATGTAGCAATGTGACTGCAGGACTGAGGTTATATAAATGTTTGCGAGTCTGTCCTTGAATACGACAACTTACATAATTATTTTAATCAAGTACAAAATCACTTTTATTTCTACAATTACACTACTCATAACAGATGAGATGACAGAAATACTTGTCTTGCACGCACACACACACACACACACACACACACACACACACACACACACACACACACACACACACACACACACACACACACACACACACACACACACACACACACACACACACACACACACACACACACACACACACACACACACACACACACACACACTTCAGTCGTCAGTTTAAATGGATTTCAGTCTGTTGAAGCATTGGGCTGTGCAGTGCTAGCAGCTTGTTGATGACAATGTGTTTCAGTGCAGGCTGTCCCCAAGGGACAGTGGGCACACAGATGTCTGCAGTGCCTAGCTGACAGAATCACCTCACATCACCTCAACTAGCACACACTGATCCCAGACCAGCCATCTAACACAGACAAGCTGAGAAACCTTGATGTATATTATCATTGACTGACATCAATGACGTAATGGCTCATTATACCTTAAATGTGCTTAAGTAAACCGATGGCGTGGATGGTAGTTTGAGTTGGACAATAACACTGGCAGGTAGACAAAATCATCTTCAAAGAGCTGACTAATAAACTCTTCTCAGTATTCTCTGACAGGTGTAGTCTTGTGAGAGGACTCCCTTTGCAGGCACCGTGATGCATTAGCTTCTAGCTACAGCAGTACCAACAGAGCTGGGCATGTCTCTGCCACAACCTCTTCCAATGCCAGCTGCAAAACCTAAGTCAACAACTACACTAAACAGAAATAGAAAAACGCAACACGTAAAGTGTTCGTCCCATGTTTCATGAGTTGAAATTTTGTAAATCCCAGAAATGTTCCATACATACCAAAAGTTTATTTCTCTCAAACACTGAGGAGTATTTCTGTCTATAATAAAAGCCCTTTTATGGGGGAAAAACACATTCTGATTGGCTTGGCCTGGCTCCCAGTGGGTGGATCTATGCCCAGTCATGTGAAATACATATATTAGGCCCTAATGAATGCATTTCAATTGACTGATTTGCTTAAATGAACTGTAACAAAGTAAAATCTGAAATCGTTGCGTGATGCATTTATATTTTTGATCATGTGGACCCATAGCCATCCATTACAACTGAGCCAACACACTACTAGATCAATACTTGGACCGATGTCGGGAGGTGACAGCAAATACTTTCTAAATGAACCAACACATGAATTTACATGAAACATTTGCAACCTTGTCGGCTGGTACCGAGTCTACATCCACTATCCAAGGAGAGAAAGTGTCCCGGAGTAAAACCTTCATTTAACCTCCTTTCAATATAGGAGCAGATCATCACAAAGCTATTTATACATGTTTTGATAGAGAACCAACCATCTGGAAGGCAAGATTCGCTATATATCCTATTAGTCACACAGACCATTATAAAGAGAATTGATCAAGTGAGATTGGCAGAGGTATCGCTACAGTCTGGAAATGACTGGAGGAAAAAGCACCAGGATCATGTTTTTATTCAACCTTTTAGACCCGAGAATAGAGATATAAATAAAGACATTTTCCAAGGTAGATCTGGCCATGTAGGCTACAGGAAAGCCCTGTCCAGATATGAAATGACCGGTGTGCTTTGGTGGTTCAGAGTTCTCCTTTAATAATTGGAGGGCACTCCATACATATATCCATACTGGTTCAGCCAACTATATTTCTAGGGCACCGCCAAGAGTCAGTGCCAACCTGGACATCACCCTCATTCCCCATCCCTTTACAACTGCAGATAGGGGGGAGGAGAAGAAAAACGAAAAGAGCACAAACGGCAGGCCAGTATAGAAGGAATGCTTGTGTTTCTCTTAGCCGTGAGGGGGTGAGTATTCCACATCCCTTTACACATGCAGTGAGATGCCCCAACAAGCCCTGTACTGTCAGCAGCTCCCTCCTCGTGGCCTGGCCACCAATACCTCTCACAGCTGCACTGTCAGAACGTGCACACAATCACACAGAAACACAGTGAGAGAGACACAGTACTGAAGCCTGTTAGAGGATCATGATAAGCAGAAACACAGAGAGAGAGGCCTCTTCTTGAACCCATTAAAGAGAGTGTGACTAACCCAGCCCAACTCAACAGCACTAGGCATTTTGAAGACTATTCCATTTCAAGCTGAGAGAGCGAGAGACTCTGGTCCAATCGTCATTCTCCGGCCTTTATCATCGATGCTCTCTGATGAGGATTGGCGCTAAGACAACTTCAAACAGATAACGACACTATTGGATATAGTCAAGTGATGGCTTTTAGATTTAGCAGCAAAAGCTTGGCGCTAGCAGAAAGTCAAAAGAGTGTATCGATTGGGGTGACTGTGTCAGCTTGCTGTTTGTCACCTGGATGTCTTATAGCCTAGCTGCACTGTTGCTTTGACATGAAATACCATTTCATCATATTGACAATGAGCTCTCTGCCATGTCAATTCCCTTCCTTACAACTGTCTTATTCAGGCTGAGCCAGGCGCCTTCTAATGCAATGTTACAGAAAAGAGCAAGCCATGTTCAGTAGGACATGAGAGCCATGGTAGTCATCAGAGTCAATATGGTACTCTGCAGGAGGCCCTCAGAAACAGACACAGCCATGCCAGCTGTCTGTGAACAGGGCACCTTTTAAGATTCACCAGGCCTACTGGGACCAATCCAGCAACAAATGACACATGCATATTCATTTTATTACACACACACACACAGTATATTTTAAACTGTGGTCAATGCGAGTCTCAGCACTACACAGTTCACACACTAGTACATAGCTCTAAAATGATTCAGTTTTCTACTAGAGCTTACAGCGTGTGAGAGCAGACAGGTTAGTCATGCAAACGTAGCATACACATCAATGATTACAATATTGCATGATAATAAAGGCAGGTGAGTACATTTTATTTGGCCCTTAACCTTAAGCTCATAATGGTCTTATTCAGTGGGGTACATTGTTTACAACCTTAAAAATAGAAATAGAGAGATAATGTGTGGAGTAGGAATGTCTGTTTTACCCAGTGCATTTCTATCCGACTGTTTCGTAGCTGTGCATCCTCCTGAATAAGGCCCAGCAAATAAATACAGTCATTAGACTTACCTTGGGTGGCGAAGTTGACTCCCAGCAGAGTGGTCAGCACTTTGTTAAAGTTCTCGCCAGAGTACAGGCACTCTGGTTCAAATCCCTGGCAGGAGAGGAGACCGACACAAAGAAGACACTTTCAATTCAAAAACAAAATACCTGGCTGCTCATATGACAGACTAAAATCAGCAGGGGAAAAGAAGTAGGTATAAAATCATTAGCAACAAAGGTGTAGAAGATACAGCTTGGCTGATTATCACACAGAGAGAATCCTGACCGCAGCCCAGCAACAACACATAATGGGATGTGACTTACACACAAGAAGACGGAGAGAAAAACAGACATGTTGAATGTGACCCATATTTTTCGTGGCCTAGTGGTTTTGGTAACAAAACAGACGGTTCTCTCCTCATTTGGAGGGTCCCTGAGTGGCGCAGCTGTCTAAGGCACTGCACCTCAGTGCAAAAGGCGTCACTACAGACCCTGGTTCGATTCCAGGCTGTATCACAACCGGCTGTGATTGGGAGTCCCATTGGGCGGCACACAATTGGCCCAGCGTCGTCCGGGTTAGGGTTAGACCGGGGTAGGGTTTGACCAGGTTAGGGTTTGACCGGGGTATGGTTTGACCGGGGAAGGCTGTCATTATAAATATGAGTTTCTTCTTAACTGACTGGCCTAGTTAAAGAATGGTTCAATAAAAAACGAATTTGTCCTTCGATGCACGCCGAGCACTCGCCCGCTCTGTCTGTTTCCCGGGCCTCACAGACAGCCGGTTATCCACTTTCCTCTAGCGGCTATGGTTTCACACTTCAAATGAAGAGGGTAGCAGAGCACGAGGCATCTGTTCACTATCTAGCCCGTCAGAGCCAACACGACTGACTGACTCATGCATAGTCTTTTCAAAGCTGAAGTGTGGCCTATCTGGTAACCATGTCAAGACGACAGACTGAGGTAGCGTGTGATATTGACATGTATCAATCGGTTGTTGTTGTCAAAAATGAACAAACATCTACAGAGAAACGAAGCAAGGATACAGACATTAAAACAGTGACATAAAAGTTGAACAATCTGAAGCTAACATATGACACAGGAATCAAACGTGTTTGTTGCTGTCAAAAAGCCCTGAGCAGGGCCATGGTAGTATGTGACTCGCAGGCGTTACAACGGTATGTCTATAAAAATAATAATACCACAGGCTCAGGATCTATAAATTCAACTATACTGTAGTCGACCATAACTCGTCAAGTTAGCCGTCACTCAAGCCGTGGCTGCTGCTTCCCATTTCTGCATCTCGGAACAGAAGTGAAAGTTGTGTGAATGTGGTCTTTGTCCAGTCACATGACAGCCCCATGGCTGTGGTTATGAAAAATGGAGTGAGAGAGGGTGACTGGCCAGAGTATGAACTGCAATGGTCTGGAAAAAGTCAAGATGACTCATTGTACAGGGGCTTTCCAAATCCTTACGGTCGTGAGCTCCTGAACTGCCCCCAAGCCTGTAATTATGGAGAAGTGCGATCGCTGCAAGAAAGCAGAAGGAACATCCCAAACCACAACAGACCAGCCTGCATTTCTCCCCCGAACCACTTGACTTGCAGTAAAGAGCCTGGCTGATTAAATTACTTTTTCCCCCTTTTTTTCAAACCAACTACTGTGATTCAAAAGCAGAAACGACTGTTTATAAGGGTTGGGGAGGGAAAGGCATGACTGAGGGTCCAATGGGGCAGTCACTGTAATGCATAGGGAGGGAAAGGCATGACTGAGGGTCCAATGGGGCAGTCACTGTAATGCATAGGGAGGGAAAGGCATGACTGAGGGTCCAATGGGGCAGTCACTGTAATGCATAGGGAGGGAAAGGCATGACTGAGGGTCCAATGGGGCAGTCACTGTAATGCATAGGGAGGGAAAGGCATGACTGAGGGTCCAATGGGGCAGTCACTGTAATGCATAGGGAGGGAAAGGCATGACTGAGGGTCCAATGGGGCAGTCACTGTAATGCATAGGGATGGGGCAGTCACTGTAGGCATGACTGAGGGTCCAATGGGGCAGTCACTGTAATGCATAGGGAGGAAAAGGCATGACTGAGGGTCCAATGGGGCAGTCACTGTAATGCATAGGGAGGAAAGGCATGACTGAGGGTCCAATGGGGCAGTCACTGTAATGCATAGGGAGGAAAGGCATGACTGAGGGTCCAATGGGGCAGTCACTGTAATGCATAGGGAGGGAAAGGCATGCTGAGGGTCCAATGGGGCAGGGAGGGAGGGAAAGGCATGACTGAGGGTCCAATGGGGCAGTCACTGTAATGCATAGGGAGGGAAAGGCATGACTGAGGGTCCAATGGGGCAATCACTGTAATGCATAGGGAGGGAAAGGCATGACTGAGGGTCCAATGGGGCAGTCACTGTAATGCATAGGGAGGGAAAGGACTTCCAACACCCTCTTATTATGTGTATCATCACTCATAGTGCTGGAAATACAGTTAAAGTCGGAAGTTTACACACACTAAGGTGTGAGTCATTATAATTTGTTTTTCAACCACTCCACACATTTCTTGTTTACAAACTATAGGTTTGGAAAGTCATTTCGGACAACTACTTTGTGCATGACACAAGTCAGTTTTCCAACAATTGTTTACAGACAGATTATTTCACTTACAATTCACTGTATCACAATTCCAGTGGGTCAGAAGTTTACATACACTAAGTTGACTGTGCCTTTAAACAGCTTGGAAAATTCCAGAAAATTATGTCATGGCTTTAGAAGCTTCTGATAGGCTAATTGACATAATTTGAGTCAATTGGAGGTGTACCTATGGATGTATTTCAAGGCCTACCTTCAAAGTCAGTGACTCTTTGCTTGGCATCATGGGAAAATCAAAAGAAATCAGCCAAGACCTCAGAAAATATATTGTAGACCTCCACAAGTCTGGTTCATCCTTGAGAGCAATTTCCAAATGCCAGAAGGTACCACGTACATCTGTACAAACAATAGTACATCATGGGACCACGCAGCCGTCATAATGCTCAAGAAAGAGACACGTTCTGTCTCCTACAGATGAACGTACTTTGGTGCAAAAAAGTGCAAATCAATCCCAGAACAGCAGCAAAGATGCTGGAGGAAACTGGTACAAAAGTATCTATATCCACAGTAAAAACTAGTCCTATATTGACATAACCTGAAAGGCCACTCAGCAAGGAGGAAGCCAAAACCGCCATAAAAAAGCCAGACTACGTTTTGCAACTGCACAGGAGGACAACGATCATACTTTTTAGAGAAATGTCCTCTGGTCTGATGAAACAAAAATAGAACTGTTTGGCCATAATGACCATTGTTATGTTTGGAGGAAAAAGGGGGAGGCTTGCAAGCCAAAGAACACCATCCCAACCGTGAAGCACGGGGGTGGCAGCATCATGTTGTGGGGGTGCTTTGCTGCAGGAGGGACTAGTGCACTTCACAAAATAGATGACATCATGAGGGTGGAAAATTATGTGGATATATTGAAGCAACATCTCATGACATCAGTTAAAGCTTGGTCGCAAATAGGTCTCTCAAATGGACAATGAGCCCAAGCATACTTCCAAAGTTGTGGCAAAATGGCTTAAGGACAACAAAGTCAAGGTATTGGAGTGGCCATCACAAAGCCCTGAACTCAATCCTATAGAAAATGTGTGGGCAGAACTGAAAAAGCGTGTGCGAGCAAGGAGGCTTACAAATCTGACTCAGTTACACCAGCTCTGTCAGGAAGAATGGTCCAAAATTCACCCAACATTGTGGGAAGCTTGTGGAAGGCAACCCTAAACATTTGACCCAAGTTAAAACAATTTAAAGGCAATGCTACCAAATACTAATTGAGCGTAAGTAAACTTCTGACCCACTGGGAATGTGATGAAAGAAATAAAAGCTGAAAGAAATAATTCTCTCAACTATTATTCTGATATTTCACATTCTTAAAATAAAATGGTGATCCGAACTGACTGAAGACAGGGCATTTTTACTAGGATTAAATGTCAGGAATTGGCTAAGGTGTATGTAACCTCCCGACTTCAACTGTAAATACGGTATTTCTGTTTTAATTGTTTTTTTATAAATTAGATTTAAAAAATGTAAAAACCTGAATTTGCTTTGTCATTATGGGGTATTGTGTGTAGATTGATAATAAAAAAATATAAACTATTTTAGAGGCTATAATGTAACAACATGTGGAAAAAGTCAAGGGGTCTGAATACTTTCCGAATGCACTGTAAATATCAATGTCACATGGCTGAAGGGGGGGGTAATTTTCACTTGCAGAAAAGGTAGGGAGAACAGCTAGGTTTCCTATTGCAATGTGATGCATGCTGCTCAATGTACACTGCTCAAGCAGTAGTAGATAGTGGAGCCAGCCTTATGCCGTGTTTAAGTGCCAGTCAGAACTAGGAAACTCAGAAATGTCCGTATTGCTTACAGTTTGTACTTAACATGTGCCACGTTCAACCAGTCAAACATTTTAGAGTTTACTAGTTCCGACTTGCACTTGAACGCGGCATTATTTAAGACGAGCAGTATTAGTTGAGACCCATCAACAAACCCATCTGTCTGTGTGTTCTGTCGGAGTGACTAACAGCATGCTTGCTTAAAAGGGCAACCCACTCCACATGGCAATCAAGAGACATGTCACAAAAATACTGCCTGCAGAGGAAAACAAATCTATGCTGAAGTCACAGCAAAACAATTGTAGGAAAGTTAAGCTTTTGTTGACAGAAACCTGAGTTGACTCTATTGCCACAATTATGCAGTATTATTTTCCAATCACCACTTGGAATTGCTCAGCTGACAGTTATGTACATCATGGAGAGACCAGTCCTCAAATAAGCAAACCATTATGGCAATATATTATTGTTGGTTGTCTGTAAATGTTTACTAAAGCTAGAAACAAGAATTCAGCAAGGAACTCAAATCTAAATGTCCAACAACAACAAACACATGATCATAAAACAAAACATGTCAATATAGAAGAGGTGAAACCACTACCAACCAAGCTCTTTGAAATCACTTACCTCTACTTTTAAGGATGTGCATCCTCTCAGAAACTCCTTGATATTGGCGATGCATTCGGCTTCGTTCCTCGGTTCCTGACAGTACTAAAACAGACATCAAATAAATGTATAAAAACATAGCCTATTTTGGAGATAAATATATATTTAATTATTTTTTTGGTTTACTATTACAGGCGTTGACGCAAATGACAACTCAAGGTGGGGGAAATAAACAAATTCACAATCCACTGTATCCTTTCGAATGTTGATATTTTACAGTTTAACAAAGTAATGGTGGACTCTTCCTAAGTCTCTCTTTCGGGAATATTGTGTCGATTTCTTGATAACTGGAAACTCGGAAATCTTTAAATCCAACTTCCGTGCGTTCTAGACAACTGGGAACTGAAAAAAAACGAGTTCTGATCGGGGAAAAATGGTTTGGAACAGTCAACTTCAATTTCAATGTCAGGGGCTTCATTGGCATGGGAAACATGTGTTTACGTTGCCAAAGCAAGTGAAATAGATAATAAACAAACGGGAAATAAACAATAGAAAAATAACAGTTAAACATTTACAAAAGATGGAATTCCAAGACGGAAATTCAGGCATCTTCCTAGAGTTCTGACTTTTCGACCGTAGCAAATAAGCAATTCATGTTTTTATTGACCAACTTCGACACTCATTGACCTCCATACAAAAACTCCTCACTTGATAAGCGAAGGGAAAAAAACACCTGCTGGGGAAGACAGATTTTGGGCCCATTATACCTGTTGCTTCGCCTCTTCCCCTCGATTATTCCTCAAATGAGGGGAATTCGATTAATTTGGGCCGTCCCTAGTTACCACAGACACAAAGTCATAAACCCCGCCTATTTCTACAATTGATTTTCTTAAAATGTGATTTTAAACCTAACCTTAACCACACAGATAACCTTATGCCCAACCCTGACATTAAATAAATACCAAAAAGCATATTTATGGTTTTGATTTTTTTTCTTTTTTCGATATCAACCACTTTTACTTTGTGGCTGTGGTAAATAGTGGAAACCATCAATCAAATCAAATGTATGTATAAAGCCCTTTTTTTTTTTTTACATCAACAGATGTCACAAAGTGCTATACAGAATCCCAGCCTAAAACCCCAATCAGCAAGCAATGCATATGTAGGAGCACGGTGGCTAAGAAAAACTCCCTTGAAGGACATGAACCTAAGAAGAAACATAAAAGCCCTGAGTCTGAACTCCGCCCTGTGCAACTGGGTCCTTGACTTCCTGACAGGCCACCCCCAGGTGGTGAAGGTAGGAAACAACACCTCCACTTCACTGATCCTCAACACTGGGACCCCACAAGGGTGTGTGCTCAGCCCACTCCTGTACTCCCTGTTCACCCATGACTGTGTGGCCATGCACATCTCCGACTCAATCATCAAGTTTGCAGACAAAACAACAGGTCTGATTACCAACAATGACGAGATAGCCTACAGCGAGGCGGTGAGGGCCCTGTGAGTGTGGTGCCAGCAAAATTACCTCTCACCCAATGTCAACAAAACAAAGGAGCTGATTGTGGATTTCAGAAAACAGCAGAGGGAGCATCCCCCTATCCATATCATCGGGACCACAGTGGAGAAGTGGAAGGCTTCAAGTTCCTCGGCGTACACACCACTGACAAACTGAAATGGTCCACCCACACAGCAATAGTGCCTCTTCAACCTCAGGAGGCTGAAGAAATTCGGCTTGGCACCTAAAACCCTCAAACTTTTACAGATGCACAATTGAGAGCATCCTGTCGGATTGTATGGTATGACAACTGCACCGCCCACAACGGCAGTGCTCTCCAGAGGGTGGGGCGGTCTGCCCAACGCATTGCCGGGGGCAAACTACCTGCCCTCCAGGACACATACAGCACCCGATGTCACAGGAAGGCCAAAAAAATAATCAAGGACAGTACAGGTGCATCGAAGCTGGTAAACAAGACACTGAAAAACAGCTTCTATCTCAAGGCCATCAGACTGTCAAATAGCCACCGCTAGCACATTAGAGGCTGCTGCCCTATATACATAGACTTGAAATCACTGGCCACTTCAATAATGGAACACTAGTCACTTTAATAATGTTTACATATTTTGCATTACTCATCTCATATGTATATACAGTATTCTATTCAATTGTCTTAGTCTATGCAACACTGACATTGCTCGTCCAAATATGTAAATATTCTTAATTCCATTCCTTTAGATTTGTGTGTATTGTTGTGAAATTGGTACATATTACTTGTTAGATATTACTGCACTGTTGGGACTAGAAACACAAGCATTTCGCTACACCCCGCATTAACATCTGCGAAACACGTGTACCTGACCAATACAATTTGATTTGAGAGAGGAACCAGGCTCTGAGGGGTGGCCAGTCCACTTCTGTTTGTGCCGGGAGATTATAAAAGTACATTACCAATCTGGTCCGGGCAGGGGTGTTCTTTCACTGGCGAGAGCTAGGTGTCCGGGTCAAATCCCACGGCGAAATCGGCACCAAACAAAAGTGATCTAATTAAGCTCGCGGTGTAATGAGTAAGATTCTTTTCGCATCTAAAAGTGATTGCTTTTATGTTATGTTTCTGGACCATTCACCACGCTGCCTTATTGACAATAGGACCGAGCGGCGCAGATTGATTTGGTTTGATTGCAGTTCGATTTGAGAAAGGCGCTCCTCCTCCACCGTTTTTCCCTGTTCACGTCACGGGCCATAGACCGGTGCCCCCTCGGCTCAGTATAATCGAAAATGCAGTGCAAAACATTTTTTTCTAGTCAGTGACAATCATCAGATTTGAATTGGATAGCCTACAATTAAGTTACACGAATGCCTTCCGCCTAATGTAGCCTGTTAAATTAACCAAGTAGGCTGTGTTCCTTGTTCTACATGTGATTCAGCTGATCTGTACAAAATACATTCCTGTTTGGTTCCCGAAATGTAAAAAGAATTTACCTGCTAAAAATGCACAGGTTTTGCGTAGTATAATGTGCATTAACCTGAATAGAAGCATCTTTGGTTACATAATTATATGCGTTTTGGAACATCTTTCGTCATTTTCAGAATGCGGAAACACTTTTCACTTGACAGGAAGTCAGCAATGCATGCAAACCCATAGGAGTTCAGCACTCTTTTACATTATTGATTCATTTCTCATCTTAAATTAGCATATTAATGTATTCGCCCCTGGTTTAATTAGACTATTGAAGTTACATTACTTCAGCAGGGATTGGTAATTTATTCAAACAACCCCTCCCTTGCGATTCAAGCAATCCCTCCACTGACGTCGCCAGTGTTTTCTCACGGTTCAAGTTGTTGACTTTGTAAATATTATTTTTCTCCGTTATCACCGTTAGAATGTTGCACGGATAACATTGCAGTAACAATGTTCTGCTTACCTTTGGAACAGTGCCGGGCACGAGCCGCTCCATGAGTTTGCACAAGACGACCCCATCTTTCAGAGATGTTTTCAGAAATTCTTCTGGGTCAGCTATGTTTTTCTTGGGTGAATTAAGCACCCCTAATGATATCAGCCACGTTACGGTCTGCTCCTCTGGGTTCATGGTTCCAATTAACCCTCCTTATTATGCATCCCCACCGAAGGCGCCAAATTACACAACTCCGTATCAAAATGTTACCCACATCCGTGTAACACTTCTGCTTGTTAAAAACGCCGTTTGTACTAGTACTGGGTTCCCCTACTGGTTAATAACAAGCACTGTAGCAATACATATATTGATGGTGGTTTCCATCCTATGCAATAACCTTTCGCCCTTCCACACCTGAGACACTGTAGGTGAATTCTGAGCTATGGTTGAATGCTTTGTGCCTCCAATTCCACTGACATAACATCAGGAAACAGAGAAATAATGTTATCTGAAGGGACACATTCCATATTCAACAGAATGCTGTAGAAAGTAGCGACCACAATTGTGCCTCAGCAAACAGAACGAAATCTGCATTACATTCTAGTCTAACATCATCGACTCCCAAAACTCCAGGAATTAAGTTATTTTGCTTTTGGGCACCATATAAAAATCAACCACTTAGTGGCTAACCATTGTCATTTGCAGACAGTCCTGAACAGCAAACAAATCTAAACGACACCAAACAATTCCAAGTAAAAAAATAAATGTTTTATTGGCAAAAATAGACATTAAGACTTCAAGGCCCATTTCTCAGCCAGAGTTCTGTCCATAGATCTGCCCACCACGCTTGGTTCCGTCACATGATCAGCACTGGTACCTGGAACAGGGAAGCAAATAGTCTATTAAGTCTGAAAACGTTACATGTAGCTATTAAACTCTTGATTACTGAAGGTGGTGGTCATACACGTTCGGTTCTCTATGCAGTGGTCCAACATCCACTTGGATCCAACAGGACGGCTTTAATCAGCAATAGTTCCAAGATTGCTCATCCTGAAACAAGAAATTATAAATTAACATCCCGCCATTTCTTTTGGATTACATAAAATTGATAACCCAATCTTTCAGTATCCCCTTCAAATAACGCAATGGTCCGATTTGATTCTCGCTCCCATTCACTTTCCAGCTTGGTTGTTAGGTCATGGCTGCTCTTCCGAGTGGTCTCCATTTGAGAATTGGCATGCTTGAGACAAGCTTGATCTTTGACTATGGCACAGAAAAATAAAATGAAATCCACTGTACACAAAAAAAAAATCCTTATTATGAACATTGCCCCTCAGTAAAAAAAAAATTGCCAAACATTTTTTGGGATGAGTTGAAAAAAAAACAAGTGCCCAGCAAAGGTGATCTCCTTTTGTGATTCTGCGCATTGTTGACAAGTTAGATGTTGACCCGTAACGTAGGTTTAGTGGCTAATTCATTGTTTATCAAGTAAAATACAATTTCTTAAAATGTATGTAATCAAAATTTTGTAGATAAAAAGACTTAAAAAAAAAAAAAAGCTACTTCAATTGAACTAAATGGATTCGTTTCATTCCCTGGGGCATCCAGTCTCTTGAACAATATACCTTTTGAGCAGACTGCAATTCACGGTAATGAGAAATTAAGTTAACAGACGAGAAACAAAAAGTTTTGCTTTGCTTACCAGCTGTTGACACTATCAGTCGGGTTGAAAAGACTCTGGCGTTTGGTTGTTGGTCTTTGGTAAGGTCGTTGCAAGCCAGCATTGTTTGGCTTTATGGCGATGACTCCATTTCCACTGAGGGAAAACTACACTGATTGACATTTGCGTTGTCCTCCGACAACCCAGTTGGACAATGCAAAGTACAGGACTGCTAAGTGTCATCTACAAGCGTCACAGTTGAAAGCTCTGCATCTCAAATGATCTCTACTTGTTGATGTGCGCTGGGCAATCGGTGTACATTTATGTAATAGTTTGTCACTTTCAGAACATCCATTAGTGTTGCGTAAAGAACTTTGGTTAAAAACTTTATTAGTATACGAAAGCCATATCCATGGGCATAGCAGGACTTAACAGCACTAAATGTACAAAAACTAAACACGCATCACTTGGCAATGATATCATTACATGGGCTGGGGAAATAAAAGTATTTTAACACTTAAAACAAAAAGAAATTGACAGCCTGAAGATAAACATCTCAAAACCTATGCTTGTCCATGGAATTTGACATCCTAGTTTTTTTGCCCTCCTACTTTCCACCCACTTATACAAGTAGTGAATGAACACGCATTACGTAGCGGTCGCTTTGATGTCATGTCCAAGTCCATCTCAGTATCTGCTGCGGGCAATTCCTCTATCGACTCTGGTGCCTCCGCGGCCACCACGGGGTGCTCCACGACTTGAGCCACTGTACGCGTCACGAGGAGGGTAGCCTCTCTCGATAGGGGGCGCTGGCCCCCGCTCCTGCCTGCCCATTCGCTCACCACGGCTAGGGGGGTATGGGTCACTTCGACTGCTGGGGTAACTTTCACGACCGCCATAGCCATCCCGGGAACTGCTGCCATAGTCGTCATAGCGACTGCTTCCGCCACTGCCATTGTAGGATGGTTGGGGGGCCCTTGAGGGTGGGGCGCTGCGTGAGTTACCTGCAGGGTCAATGGGTCAGGTAATTGGCAAGTTTCACTTCACACACTTTGCTGAATTATGAGCCAATGTTTTCTGTGAGTATTTCTTAAGACTATCAATTGCAACTATACGTTTAAATCTCCAATATGCTAGGGATCTGATCAAAACTTAACATTTAGGTGCTTTCAGCGATTATTTATCCAAGCTTGGGGGATCATAAATTAGGCAATGAAAGCCCTTTGAGCATGCCATGGTTTTGTTGAGGAGCTGCTTTTTCCTTTTAGAATTCCAGTTGTTAGAATCTCACATTGGTCACAGTTTTTCAGTGAGGTCTTGATGGTTTTGTGAGGGTCGTTTCACCCTACAAAAACAGATTTGAGCACGACTCCTTGAGGGAGTATTTTCTGACACTGTAGAATGAACATTGAATGGTTAAGAGGCTTTTTGGATGTTTCCCTTGCGGTGCATGTAAGGTCTCCAGCTCCCAGGGGGACATTGAGCAGGTTGTGGGAGACTGGAGCAACTTTTGTCCATTATACTTAAGTGGTCAATCTTACCGTAACCACCGTAGGGCTCTCGATATGCGGCTGCACTAGGGCGCTCCATATAGCTTTTGGGTTCCCGGCCTCCACCATAGCCATCACGCTCACTAGTGAAAGGAATGGTGTAACGTTACTTATGTCAACGGAACTCTCAACCAATCTTTAGAGTCACAAGTCAAACACACCTGTAGCCCCTGGACATTGACCCATAGTCATCACGGGAACTGGATTGGGGATAATCCCTTGGTGGTGGTGCGTAGTCCCTTGTATCCCTGGAACTCGTATAGTCCCGGCTAGAATAGCTGTCAAAATGGGAAAACATGCCACTTGTATAAATAAGCAATTTGACAAATGTTATAAGTAACATTAAGAACATGTAACCAACCGCAAACAGAGTAGTAAGATATTTATTGAATGGGCAAACCCACCTGTCCTTTGCGCTGTAATAGTCATCCCTTGGTGATGGGTAATCATCCCTTCTGGACATCGACTCTCTGCGGGGAGGGGGTGGGCCATAGGGGTCCCTGTCCCTAGACATGGGAGCTAAAGAAAACAAGATCTGGCAGTAATTATCAGGAGAACAGAAGTCTGTGGCACTACGTGGTTAGTCATTCCTTACAGCAATAAGTTCCAAGAGAGGTATTCACACTTACTTCTACCCATAGGAGAAGGAGCGTGTCTCTTGGGTGGGGGGCCTCCATTACGAATCGGAGGTCCTCTCTTCAGTGGTGGGGGGCCTCTGGATGAAATCCCTTTGAAAAAGGGTTCTACAATTCCTATGTTATCATAGTAGTCTTTTGGCAGACAAGAAATGCAAATATTAATGGCAAACTCAGCACTCATGAAACAATGTGAAAAAGTAATTTCAAAAGACATAAATGCCAGTTTCATAGCCTACATACATATCCCAATGTAAGTTTTTTTTTAAATAATACTGTTCATAAATGCCCAATACAACAACTCCGGTGAGTACTTCCGCAAAGTTACCTCTGGATGGTGGACCCCTCATTCCACTTGGTGCTCCTCTAGATCCTCGAAGGCCTCTAGGGGGACCACGGCTGCGTGGATGCATGGGTGGTGGGCCGCGTCCAAAAGTAGGTTTCGTAGCTTGTTCAACCTTGATTGGCTTTCCATCAAGCGACTTTTAAAAAGAGATTGAAGTGAACATTAGGAATGTACACAAGCTACAGACACTAGGGTAATTTAAGTAGATTTAGAAAATGCACAACTTTACCTTCCCATTCATTTCACGTGCAGCATCCTTTGCATCTGCAGGACTCTCGAAGGTCACAAAAGCAAAACCTCTTGATTTGTTTGTTTCCCGATCTTTCATCAACAGAACTGGAAAGAAAAATATATATATTTAATGCAGACACAAGAAGATGACTAGGTTACAAAATATTAATCTGAAATGATGCTCAGAATTGAGTTATTGGTGTTTTTTCCCCAGCTCATTGCTTATCAAAACCATTGTGTTATTCACTTAATCGCTCATAATTGAGATCCAAGCAGTTCCAATACGCATAAGTTCTGTCCTCATACAATAGCAAGAGTAATGTCTTTATTGGGACATAACTATTGCAATGTAACAGCAATCCATTTAGGTGTATTCTTCATAACCAAGATAAAATAAACATGTTTAAAAATATGTACCTTCCACTATTCTGCCATATTTGCTGAAATACTTCTCAAGGGCCTTTTCGTCAGTTTCAGTGTCCAGGCCTCCGATGAATAGCTTCCCTGGTCGATCTGCCTCTGCCATATTTGTGTGGGTTTAATCTAATAGGAGAAAATCGTTTTAAGCCACCAGATCGACTGTTTGTGCAACAAATGAGCATGCTTGGACTAAGGCATGTTGGGGAAAACAATTTGTCCTCCCTCCAGACCTCGGTTTCGAAATATGCCGTTAACTAGCTAACGTTAGCTTAATATTTGATTCGGGTCTACGTGGTGTCTAGCAAGTTAATGTGTTGTGTAACTAACGTCATCTACGATTAGAAAGTTAACATTGTACATTATTGTATCTTTTTGTTAAGCTTTAACATGCAGGACAAAATGGCGTCGAAAGTGGAATGAATGGCTAGCTAACATTTCCAAACCAAACGTATCTCTGCCAATTCCCATCCAGCCAGGACATCAATTATACTAGCTCGAGTTACCTGGCAAGTAAGCGGATTTACAAACTAGTTAGTTTAAATCAGAATTATCACGTGGGACCATGTCAGTCCAAGTGCATGATTAGTAACTTAACAATAAACGTGCATTTAACAATAAATAACAACCGGACAAAACTGTGGGTTCATTCAACAAAACTCAAAATGGCGACGAGTTCATTTGAAGCTGGCTAGCTGTTAGTCGGATGTTAAAAAATAGGTGCATAAATGTATGGGGGTTTTATCTGATTTTAACGTGAGTTGGACGTTTACTATCTGCAAAACATTGTGCACAAAATACATTTGAACGGTGCTTGACACCTACCTCTACGATTTTCTCAACGCGCTGGCGCCTCAAGAAAACTGCGAAACGATGGATGTAAATTTATAACGATCACGTGCTATCACGCATCCGGAAGTAGCTGGCAATCTGAAAAACCAGCACAGCAAAGAGTAAAACCACTGCCTCTTTTTTTATGTGAATGTCTGATATAATTTTTCATATTGTATTTTCTTCCATTTTTTGTTTTATTCTAATGGGCATACAAATATAGAACAAATATGACAGCATTGAACAGTAATAATGTTATAGGTAGGTTGCTTGCAACATTTCAACTAACACGACTTTAGAGAAGACCAACAGCACAGATGGAACAAGGAGGGTTAGTTGTAAATATATTTGCCAAGAGTCTGGAAGACTAACCAATCAAACGTATCGTCCGCCCCACTTCTTAATGACAACCAAACGAACGACGGGTTGGATGTGTGCTAGTAGACAAGGCAGTGGCTTTGGTTGGACAGTTGGAAAGCTTGCTGATGAAAGTGGTTTGAGGGAGTTGGAGGTTGGCCCTTCTGTGGTGATAGGGGATGTTCCTCCATGGTTACTGTCAGATCCCATTGTTGGTCTAACCATGGTTAGATTTTTAATGAATTTATTTGCTAATTATGGTGGAAAATAAGTATGGTCACCTACAAACAAGCAAGATTTCTGGCTCTCACAGACCTGTAACTTCTTCTTTAAGAGGCTCCTCTGCCCTCCACTCGTTACCTGTATTAATGGCACCTGTTTGAACTTGTTATCAGTATAAAAGACACCTGTCCACAACCTCAAACAGTCACACTCCAAACTCCACAATGGCCAAGACCAAAGAGCTGTCAAAGGACACCAGAAACAAAATTGTAGACCTGCACCAGGCTGGGAAGACTGAATCTGCAATAGGTAAGCAGCTTGGTTTGAAGAAATCAACTGTGGGAGCAATTAGGAAATGGAAGACATACAAGACCACTGATAATCTCCCTCGATCTGGAGCTCCACGCAAGATCTCACCCCGTGGGGTCAAAATGATCACAAGAACGGTGAGCCACACGGGGGGACCTAGTGAATGACCTGCAGAGAGCTGGGACCAAAGTAACAAAGCCAATCAGTAACACACTATGCCGCCAGGGACCCAAATCCTGCTGTGCCAGACGTGTCCCCCTGCTTAAGCCAGTACATGTCCAGGCCCGTCTGAAGTTTGCTAGAGAGCATTTGGATGATCCAGAAGAAGATTGGGAGAATGTCATATGGTCAGATGAAACCAAAATATAGCTTTTTGGTAAAAACTCAACTCGTCGTGTTTGGAGGACAAAGAATGCTGAGTTGCATCCAAAGAACACCATACCTACTGTGAAGCATGGGGGTGGAAACATCATGCTTTGGGGCTGTTTTTCTGCAAAGGGACCAGGACGACTGATCCGTGTAAAGGAAAGAATGAATGGGGCCATGTATCGTAAGATTCTGAGTGAAAACCTCCATCAGCAAGGGCATTGAAGAAGAAACGTGGGTCTTTCAGCATGACAATGATCCCAAATACACCGCCCAGGCAACGAAGGAGTGGCTTCGTAAGAAGCATTTCAAAGTCCTGGAGTGGCCTAGCCAGTCTCCAGATCTCAACCGCATAGAAAATCTTTGGAGGGAGTTGAAAGTCCGTGTTGCCCAGCAACAGCCCCAAAACATCACTGCTCTGGAGGAGATCTGCATGGAGGAATGGGCCAAAATACCAGCAACAGTGTATGAAAACCTTGTGAAGACTTACAGAAAACGTTTGACCTCTGTCATTGCCAACAAAGGGTATATAACAAAGTATTGAGATAAGTATTTGGTCAATAACAAAAGCTTATTTTCCACCATAATTTGCAAATAAATTCATAAAAAATCCTACAATGTGATTCTGTATTTTTTTCTTCTCATTTGGTCTGTCATAGTTGAAGTGTACCTATGATAAATTACAGGCCTCATCTTTTTAAGTGGGAGAGCTTGCACAATTGGTGGCTGACGAAATACTTTTTTGCCCCACTGTACATGTAGGTAAAGTTAGTGACTATCAGGCCTTCACATTTGAATTGCTGCAAAGAAACCACTACTAAAGGACACCAATAAGAAGAAGAGAATTGCTTGGGCCAAAAAACACGAGCAATGGACATTAGACCGGTGGAAATCTGTCCTTTGGTCTGATGAGTCCAAGTTTAAGATGTTTGGTTCCAACCACCGTCTTTGAGAAGCAGAGTAGGTGAACGGATGATTTCCGCATGTGTGGTTCCCACCGTGAAGCATGAAGGAGGAGGTGTGATGCTGCTTTGCTGATGACACTGATTAATTTTGAATTCAAGGCACACTTAACCAGCATGGCTACCACAGCATGCTGCAGCGATACACCATCCCATCTGGTTTGCGCTTAGTGGGACTATCATTTGTTTTTCAACAGGACAATGACCCAAAACACACCTCCAGGCAGTGAAAGGGCTATTTGACCAAGGAGAGTGATAGAGTGCTGCATCAGATGACCTGGCCTCCACAATCACTCAACCTCAATCAACCCAGTTGAGGTGGTTTGGGATGAGTTGGACCGCAGGGTGAAGGAAAAATAGCCAACAAGTGCCCCGCATATGTGTGAACTCCTTACTCCTGACTGTTGGAAAAACATTCCTCAAAGCTGGTTGAGAGAATGCCAAAAGTGTGTAAAGCTGTCATCAAGACAAGGGTTGGCTACTTTGAAGAATCTCAAATATATTAGGATTTGTTTAAACCTGTTTGGGTCACTTCAACAACAAAAAAGGGTTATTTCATATTTTTGATGGACTGTCATTTCTCTTTGCTTATTTCAGCTGTTCTTGCCAAAATATGGAATTGGTCTTTTACCAAATAGGGCAATCTTCTGTATACCACCCTACCTTGTCACAACACAACTGATTGGCTCAAACGCATTAAGGAAAGATATTCCACAAATGAACGTTTAACAAAGCATACCTTTGTTAAAGAGATTTGAAACAAGATATAATTGATATTGGGTAAATGTAAGATGTCAGAGCTATTTTTATAGATGTGTGTGTAACCGATGTGAAATTACTAGCTAGTTAGCGGTGGTGCGCGCTAATAGCATTTCAATCGGTGACGTAACTCGCTCTGAGGGGGGGGCCGTGGCTTTTGTGGCCCGATGGTTGTTTCTCTTTTGGTCCATTCAACAACAGAGCGATACGATCCTTGTTTCAGCAGGATGTTGTATCTATCTATACCTTATGTCATGCCTTATTGGAATGGATTTATTGATAATATATGTTGGAAAAAAGTTTGGATGTTGCCACACACATACCTACTTGTTAACAAAACGAAGGAAGTTTCCTTTAAAATTATTCATAAATATTATCCTGCCAACCACTATATGAAGAAGTTTAAGGAAAACATCAACTCAAATTGCTCCTTTTGTAATGACCACCCAGAAACAGTTGTGCATCTTTTTTGGCATTGTATGCATGTAAGAAAACTGTGGCAAGACATCAGTAGGTTTATAATTGAACACATTTATGAAGATTTTACACTATTGTGGAGAGATGTACTGTTTGGATTCTTTACATACAATAGAAATAAGCGCAATCATTTTGCCGTAATTAATTTCATTATTCTTTTGGCCAAATTTCATATACACAAATGTAAATTTACAAACAGAAAACCACATTTTCGTATCCTACAAAAAGAAATTGAACTGTATTTTAAGACGGTTAAATGCTCTACTAACAAAAAAGCTGTTAGAATTGTAAGTATATGCATGTCCCCTAAGGTCCTTGTGTAATTGTTATGTGATATTGTACCCCCTAGCTCGATTGTCTATTGTTTGTAATCTATGTATGCTTGTGTTCCCTCATGTGCTTCATGTATTGATTTGATATTAATAAAAAAAATAAAAAAATTGGTGGCGCGATGGGTAACGATGCTTCGTGGGTGTCAGTTGTTGATGTGTGCAGAGGGTCCGGAGCGAGGAGAGGGATGGAAGTTAAACTGTTACATGTGGCAGAAGAGATGGGACTGAGCACAAGGGCCGGCATTTATATGCCCTCCAAGGAAAGGTTGGTGGACCAAGATTCAAAGGTCAGATTCGGAAGAGAGAGGTGGTGTTTGCTTAGGACATTGAACTTGTAATTACATCTGGTTGCCAAGCAAGTGAATGGTTTGCATCTGGAGTGTATGGTCGATTGAAACGGTGGAGCAGGTGTTGTTATATTGTTGTAAGTATGTTGAAGAGAGGGAAAGATTGAAGTGTGGGGTCATTGAGGTTGGAATGGGTTTGGAAGGCGATGGGGGAGGGTCTATTAGAACTTAGTAGGGAGCTTTTTTATTTTCTCAGAAGTACTGAGCTAGGTAGGAGGATTTAGAAATGTTGTAAACCGTAATCGACCACACTCCAGCACAGTAGATGGCGGCATGAACATTTAACGTTGGTTTGCGGACAGCCATTACATCATAGAAGAAGTAGCGTTTGACGCTAGCTAATTATCTAAGCTCAACTGGCTGACAAGCTGGCTAGCTAACGTTATTTTTCCTCGCAGAAACAAAAACGGAACTAGCTACATATCAAGTGAATTGAAATTAGAAACAAAACCAGGACAATGAAGACGCGGATAGACACTGCATTTGTACTTGTGTTCACGTTACTTGCCTTTAGTACTTGTTCAGGATTCTACCTTCCGGGTTTAGCCCCAGTGAGTTTTTGTGAAGATGTTAAAGGAGGCGATGATTGTCAGGTAAATTTACACATTTGGTCTTTTTTTACGGACTGACATGGTCGCACGTGGTTATTTCGCTGTAAACTAACTAGTTTGTGCATCAAATTGACGGTTTAATGTTTTGTTTATTTCCTTCGACTGGCTAGCTAGTTACGGGGTTTGTTCCTAGCGTTATGTAGCTAGCTGCATGCTAGTCAGGTGACAGATACTGTTGCACTAGTTACCAAAGCTATTCACTAGCTAAACTACCAAACATTAACGTAACGTTAACAGTTGTTGCTAGTTTGCTAGCTGACTAGTCTTGATTTGAAGTGGTTTACATAATTAGTTAGTCTGCAACTTGTCCGTCACGGCTGGCTAGTAAGATAACTACAAAACATTTGCTCTTGAGAACCCAAGGCATTCTGCCTTATCTCAAGCAAGGTTCTCAGTTGTAAGCACTGCTTACCGGTATGACCATGTTAACTACAATCCCGATACTGTTTTAACGTTTAGAAACGCCAATCACCACTTGCGATACCGTTTTCGAAACATATGGAACTTGTATTATCTGAGAATCTTAAAATAAAACAGATATACACTTACTGTATGTAGCAGGTTTGAACAGATCAATATGGCTTTTTACGTCCAGCCGACGAACTAACGTTACACTCCCTTCCCAGTTATTCTAAGGGAACAGGTGGACATGCTAGATGGCTAATTAACACAGACGGTCGACTCTCTGTCCTCCTTAAACAAGGACTGTAACATGGAGGTATGACCATGTGGGAACCCTAATCCCCATAAAGGGTGTGTAGTAATTTAACCTTTAGATTTCATAAAATTATTTCTGGCTGATATGAAAGATACGTTCATTTTGTTTCCAAAACCGTACAGCGAAATATGCGTGTTAAAGGCCCAGTGCAGTCAGAAATGTGATATCACCGTGTTTATCTCCACACTGAGGTTGGACTAATATTGTGAAAATGATAATGCCCTTTTAGTGTGAGTAAGAGCTGTTCCTAACCTCTGGCAATAACAGCTAATTATCAGTTCCCCCCACCACTCAGACCACTCCCAGATAGTCCTAGCAAAATTCTTGCTTGAGAAATTGCTCTAACTAAGAAGCTATTTTTGACCATTTTGTTTAAAAACAATCACAGTAATGTACTTAAAGGTGCTACGCATTTTTGCTTTATTTTTCCATTGTTATTTCTTAAAATGTCCATAATATATCTGGCGCTAATAGTGGTACGTTAGTGTTTCACAGTATTATTTAATCGCCAGTGTTGTGATCGGCCATTGATATTCGCCAAAACCACTGTTCGAAGCTGGTGGACCAAAACCGAAACTAACTGTCGTTTTCGTACACCGGTTTCAAACAACTGTAAAAATTATATTTGTTGTTATTGAAAATATATTTCACAGCAATTTAGATGGTACAATGATTCCCTACACCATTCAGTGCTGGTTGTATTATTAAACTGACTTCAAAACACAGGCCTCTGTGTGTTTATGACCTAAATTACATGCGCGTGTACAGTATATTCGTAGCATCTGTCATAATAGCAACCCATGTTAGTAGTTGCATATTAGATCTCACCTCTTTCTACATTCCTAACGGATATTTTCTGTCACAATGGTGGTTTCCCGCTAATTACATTATGGTCGGAACATTCGCGCGTAGCCTGCTGCCTTGTGCGTATTGCTGCGCTTATAATGTGATTAAATAATATAATAGTCTATCAACATGACGGATGCATGCATACTAACCGTAGTCTTGCAGGTGTTTGCAAGGTTTAGTGCACGTGTCAGGTGATCTAAATCGCAACTTCTGCACCGGCGCTCAAAAAAGTTGGGTAAATATTAATGTAAAAATGTTCGATCATTTTAAGGATCAACCCCATGGACAATCGTTGGAGTAAAATTATAATTTTATTCAACACTAAGTTAATCTTCCATGTTTGGGCAGTGCCTTGACTGTATACCTGTAAGTGGTATCGCACAGATTTATTAGGCAACATGCCTGTATGACCATCTCTCTCCTTCCTTAGACTCTCATCCAGCTGTTTGTGAATCGCTTGGACTCAGTGGAATCAGTTCTGCCCTATGAATATGACGTGTAAGTAGTAGCCAAGGTTATTATAGTTGTGTTTTTGTATTCGTTTTTATTTCTATTAGATCTTTGATTTTTATTTGAAATTCTGTTTGGTTTCAGTTTTCAGACTTGATTGGCTAGTTGTTATTTAGTTCATTTGTATACAAATATTTCATTTTTATATTATTTATTTTGTTAGTGTTAGGGACCGAAAGCATGCATGTGAGGTCATTTCCAGTTCATAAGAGCATGTCAAATTTGGTGTCAATTGAAATCGAAGAGTCTAAATAAAAAAATTAAATTAAGGCATACAGTGCATTTGGAAAGTAATCAGACCCCCTTTGGAAAGTAATCAGACCCCCTGAAGTTTTCAAAATATTGTTACGTTACAGGCTTATTCTAAAATGGATGAAATACAAATTTCCCCTCATCAATCTACACACAATACCCCATAATGACAAATGAAAATAGGTTTTTAAAAACAGAAATGCGTTATTTACATAAGTATTCAGACCCTTTGCTATGAGACTCGAAATTGAGCTCGAATAAGCACACGCCTATCTAGATAAGATCCCAGAGTTGACAGAGCAAAAACCAAGCCTTGAGATCGAAGGAATTGTCCATAGAGCTCCGAGACAGGGTTGTGTTGAGGCATAGATCTTGGGAAGATTACCAAAAAATGTCTGCAGCATTGAAGGTCCCCAAGAAGGTCCTCCATCATTCTTAAATGGAAGAAGTTTGGAACCACCAAGACTCTTCCAAGAGCTGGCCATCTGGCTAAACTGAGCAATCGGGGGAGAAGTGCCTTGGTCAGCAATGTCACTCTGATGTCCCCCCAAGGCTTCAAAACACCATTCGATTTTGCACACAGTTTAGAAGAAAAATAAACTAAAACTGAACATAATTTATGACTGTTTTTTTTTTATTTTAGTTAGTTTTGGCTTGAGTATATTCATTATTTTAATTTTTACAAAATTTTCTCTAAATTATTCATTTAAGTTTTTATTTACTTTAACTTTGGCAGCAGCTCTGACTGGTACATACCTCTGTCTACCGTATCTTACTTTTGTTAGATCATTGCACATTCATAGTCAACAAATTCCTTTCACAGCTTTGACTTCTGCAAAGATGACAATGAGAGGAGACCGTCTGAGAACCTGGGCCAGGTGCTATTTGGTGAGAGAATTGAGACGTCACCATACAAGGTAGGGCACCTCTGTCATCACAGGTTTCATTGATAGTCTGGCATGTACCACCAGGCTTTAATTACACTAAAGGTCTTCTGGGCCCAGCTTTTCAGGTATTGGATTCCATTGTTTTGTGTTGCTCAATCACTCCAGACAAGACCGGCTATTCAAGCTGCCCTGTTCTTCCTGTTATACCCATTTATGTGTTACTTTATGGCAGTGTCAAGAGTTTTTATTCTTCACTTTCCTTCAGTTCTCATTCAAAAAAGATGAGAAATGCAAGAAATTGTGCACCAAAACCTATGTGAAGGATAAAACCGAGGATAAGAACATGCTGGACTTCCTCAAGAGAGGAATGCAGTTGAACTACCAGCACCATTGGTGAGCTAATAATTCTCCTTCTCCTGAATAGGTTGAGATACTTGTAGTTAATTCTACAGAAAATAGGTCTGCTTACCCCCAGGCATAGTAGGGCCCCTTAGCATGATACGAATCCTATACAAGAGGTTAACACTATTTTTGCACAGCATTTGGTTAGACGGAGGTGGATGAACGGGAGACAGATTTGTGTCAACCAAATCACTTGCAGGGCTTTTCCAGTTTGAGTGTTTTTTAAAATTGGGTTTAACAAAATGTGTGTTTGTTTTCAGGATTGTTGACAACATGCCAGTCACCTGGTGCTATGATGTGGAAGACAGTCAGAAATACTGCAATCCTGGATTCCCCATTGGCTGCCTCGTCACCACCGAAGGGCGCGCTAAAGATGCCTGTGTCATCAATGTGAGCCATACTTTTACAATATCTCACACACAGGATGGTTGTCCAATATCTATCTGATAACACCAGAGATTGTAGCTATGCCAATTCTAGTTCAGGACAGGCTGTGTTGTGAAATGGTAATATTCAGTTGTAACAACATCATTAGATTGGACCATGAGTGGGGTGAGTGTGTCGTATTAGGGTGAGCCGTGCTGTTTTTATAATAGCTCTAATGATAACCTACTTTGAATATGATTGTGTTTAGTATGCAATATGGGGTAATTGACTGGAATCTTTTCTCTTTTCAGTCTGACTTCAACAAGAAGAACACATTTTACATCTTCAACCACGTGGACATCAAATTGACCTACCACAATGGGGAAGGGGAGGGGTGGAGAGGAGCTCGCCTGGTGGCTGCCACACTGGAGCCCAAGAGGTAAGAATTTCAGACGGCCAGATAGCGTGTAAATCAGGTGATGTATGAACAGATCTATTCCATTTTCATTAGCCGCACTTGAACATACGGTCGCTGGTGCTTCCATAGGTGGCCATGAATATGCACTGTTCTATACTCGATGAACAACTGTTTGCCACGTACGGTTGTTTAATATTATTGTTGATTAGTGTAATTTCCACATTTCACCAGAGGAGTCCAAAACTCCTACTTTTTTTGCACTGCAGCATGCATCTGGTATAGACAAGCAGAGTTTCATATGAAGCACTGGAAAGCCCCCAACTTTATAATACTTTTTGAAATGGTTTTGTGTTGTAGCTAGTGGTCTAATGTGTGTTTGTGTGATTGACAGTATCAACAATGCTGACGCTGACAAACCGACATGTGAAGGCCCTCCCATGGAGGTTCCTGGAGAGTTTACCAGTGATGTGAAAATCACCTACACCTACTCTGTCAGCTTCGAGGTACATTAGAACAGTTAACCACAAAGTATTTGTTTTACACATACAAGTACACCATGTGTTTGGTCGACAGCATAGTTCATAGAAGCATTAAAGTATTCTCTTTCTCAAATAATAATTTCTTCATTCACAGGAAAACAATGACATCAAGTGGGCCTCTAGATGGGACTACATTTTGGTCTCCATGCCTCACACCAACATCCAGTGGTTCAGGTACGCTAGGTCTCAGGTACGCTAGGTCTCAGGTACGCTAGGTCTCAGGTACGCTAGGTCTCAGGTACGCTAGGTCTCAGGTACGCTAGGTCTCAGGTACGCTAGGTCTCAGGTACGCTAGGTCTCGCAACACTCAGCCTTGATAAGGGACTTACAGCATAGAAGTAGAGAAAATGTTTAACAGGCCTCTGAGAAGGCCCTTCCTTATATCCTAATCAGCAGGCAACTGTTCTGTAAACACCAGCCTGAGCGACTTGTATGAAGTCAAAACCAAAAGGCAGTGACGTTTCCAGTCAATCACTATCAGTAGATATGAGTTTAATCCATAACATACAGCATCTAGTCTAGTGACCAACCTGCACCTTAAATGTCACAAATGGAACACTGAAAATCATGTCTAACAAACTCCAAATATGCTCAACAGTATGTTGATCACTCTAAATGTAATAGGAACTTTAGTCATGTTAAATATTCCCATTCCAGTGCTGTTATACGGTAGATTAGAATGTGGTGCTCTTCTGCTGTCATGTTAATGGTGCATGGCTTTTGTTCCTTCCAGCATCATGAACTCTCTGGTCATCGTGCTCTTCCTGTCTGGCATGGTGGCTATGATAATGCTGAGGACCCTGCACAAGGACATCGCCAGGTACAACCAGGTGGACCAGGTAAAGAAACACACAGAGCAGCTCTTTGAGACACTCACCATCTCACTTCTCTGACCGGCAAACTATACGATTGTATGAAACCAAGTTACATGCCGCAAAACAGAACTGGATTATTCATTTGTGTTCCATTGTACGCAAAGGAATCCTTCATGAGTGAATGGGGCAAATGGACGTGGCAGAGGATTCATCTGCCAAAAGTCATTTATGTTCTGTATGTTGCTGAACCACAAGCATGAAACTTTTGTAACATTTCATATTCACAGGAAGACTTGATAAAGGCTCCACCACCACAAGGAAAATCCATATTCTATGTAAGGTTATCGAAAGCCATTTGAGCACAAATTGGGGATTGTTGGTGTGATTTCTGGGAGCTACCTCTTGAAGTGTCATATAACTTGTAAACCTTTTAAAATGTGGTGTAGTGCAGGCCATCATTTACAACTGAACAATCCTTTGAATAAAAAATGTAAAAAATTATCTTAACCACCTCTGCTATTGGGCTAAACTGAGTTCTTGTCTACACCATATTTTATAGCCATTGGCTAACATGGTCATGTGGTTTTTGCTACACTAGCAGGTGTTAGATGAGCTGGAAGATGGGCTAATGAGTCACTCTTGGTGATTGGCTTATCCGTAACGAAGCAATTTGAATATGCATAAATTTGACCATTCCATTGGTTCTGATTGGTTGTGGTGCACTCTAACCCAACAGGAGGATGCCCAGGAGGAGTCTGGGTGGAAGCAGGTGCACGGGGATGTGTTTAGGCCTCCCAGGAAGGGCATGCTGCTTTCTGTGTTCCTCGGCCAGGGAACCCAAATCTTCATCATGACTTTCATCACCCTCTGTAAGTAACTCTTCCCCAGATGCTTTAAAACCTCTTAAGGATCTGACCCTTTCTTTTAAAATGTAGCCTAAAATGACACCCAAATCTAACTGCCTGAGGCAAGAATATGCATATTTTTGATACCATTTAAAAGGAAACACTTTGAAGTTTGTGAAAATGTTAAATTAATGTAGGAGAATATAACACAAATATATATTTTTTGTACCATTTTTGTATGTGGAAAGTTTTAGACTGATCCAACGAACCATTGCATATATGTTAAATGTTATATCAAGACTGTCCAAATGTGCCTAATTGGTTTATTAAAACATTTTCAAGTTCATAATTGTGCAGTCTCTGCAAGCAATAGTATGGTGTTCTTTCACTGTAATAGTTGCTGTAAATTGGACAGTGCAGTAAGATTAACAAGAATTTAAGCTTTCTGCCCATATCAGATATTTTTATGTCCTGGGATTTTTTTTGTTACTTACAACCTCATGCTAATCACATTATCCTACGTTAGCTCAACCATCTCGTGGTGGGGACACCGATCCTGTGGAGGTTAATAAGCAACGTAAAATCACAATACCTTACAGCATCTTCAGAAGATGGTTTATTCAACATGAACTCAAGTCTACATGACCTGTAGGGATGAGTTTTTAATGGAGTAATAATAATTCTCTTATTGACATTTTACTAGTGTAATAGTGGTAGTATTACTGTAGTGGTAGTATTCTCTGTAGTGATGGTGACATCGGTTTGACTCCTCTAGTCCTGGCCTGCCTGGGGTTCCTGTCTCCAGCTAACCGAGGGGCTCTGATGACCTGTTCTGTGGTGCTGTGGGTTCTGCTGGGCACCCCTGCAGGATACGTGTCAGCACGCCTCTACAAGAGTAAGCCCCATTTGACATACTCATCAATGAACCACCCGTGAATTAATGTAATAAGATTGAGTTTGAGAAGGGAATGATATGAATGCCAAACAGATCATAATTTCAGGGCTACAGTGATCGGACAGTATGATATTCCCTCCAACCATTGTTGGATATGTATTTCTGCCTGAATAGTCTGTATTCTGCATGCCCAGTTTATAGCTTATGGTTTGAACCCTTATTTCCCCATGTGTATTTCCCCAGCTTTCGGTGGTGAGAAATGGAAGACAAATGTCCTGTTGACAGCACTGTTGTGTCCAGGGTAGGTCAGCTGTTTGCTGTATGTACTGTAACATCCAAAGCTGCATTCGTTTGAAATTCTCCTTAACAGGGAGATATGTACAGAGGCTTCACATCTGTCTCTTCCTTCCCCAGGATTGTGTTTGCAGACTTCTTCCTGATGAACTTGATCCTGTGGGTGGAAGGCTCGTCGGCTGCCATCCCCTTCGGCACGCTGGTGGCCATCTTAGCTCTGTGGTTTGGTATCTCCGTGCCCCTCACCTTCATCGGTGCTTACTTCGGCTTCAAGAGACCCGTGAGTCTCAAATCAGATCCCCTTGTCCATGGAATCTTATTCATTATGATTTAATTGGCAAAACTGGCCCTAGATCAGCACAACTACTTTGAGCTGGATTATGAATACGGGCCCTGATATTTTGTCCACCTTAAAAGCCAGCCCTTTCTAATATGGCTACAACTGTCCATTTCTTGATGAGTTGCCACCCATCTCTTGCTCCATTCTACAGGCCATTGAGCAGCCGGTGAGAACCAACCAGATCCCCAGACAAATCCCAGAACAGTCGTTCTTCACCAAGCCTGTCCCCGGCATCGTCATGGGGGGCATCCTGCCCTTCGGCTGCATCTTCATCCAGCTCTTCTTCATCCTCAATAGCATCTGGTAGGAAGCCATTTCTAATATATAAAACATCTGTAATGCTGTTGTGTGTCCTGTCACCTGTCCAACCGTCTGTCTGTTGCTTATCTTTCTGGTAGAAGCGACTCGCCTGCTGGGAGACTTGTTTGACTGACTTCATTGATTGATGTAATAGTTAGTTAAATGTTTTTGTCTTCTGTTCCAGGTCTCACCAGATGTACTACATGTTTGGTTTCCTCTTCCTGGTCTTCATCATCCTCCTCATCACCTGCTCTGAGGCTACCATCCTGCTATGCTACTTCCACTTGTGTGCGGAGGTGAGAGGAAACCATACTATTCAGTGCCTTCTTTCAGAATGGCCTACTGAAACGTGTAGGTGTACCATTTACTGTAATGTGGACGATGGTGTACTAGGAAACACCATTAAACATTTACCAGGGTAACTGCTTCAACCATAATAGCCAACGTAATAACTCTTTCAAATCCAGAATGCCTGTAGCGTAACTTTGTGTTTCCTGTAGGACTACCACTGGTGGTGGCGTTCGTTCCTGACCAGCGGCTTCACGGCCGTCTACCTGTTCGTCTACGCCGTCCACTACTTCTTCTCCAAGCTGCAGATCGTAGGAGCCGCCAGCACCATCCTCTACTTCGGCTACACCTCCATCATGGTGCTCATATTCTTCCTCTTCACAGGTGAGTGGTCTGGGAACACTGCGTGAGCGAGGTTTATGAACGTGATAGTTAAACAGGCCAGTGTGTGTCTCAATGAACCACTGGCTTGTATTATTTGCAAAGACCTGTCCTATTGTTTGTTCATGGACTATGGATAATTAAGAGGCGTTAACCCGCCCGTCCTTCAACACATACCGCTTGCAGTTTTATGAATGGCGGTGACAAATCTTCTGGAGTAGCAATCTGTCCCAGAGTGATTGTGTTGTAAAGACTATAAGCAGGAGGAGGAGGTGGGGATTGCAATGGAAATTGCTTAGTGTTTGAAGAAGCCAGGTTGATTAACATCAAAGGGGCTGCTCAGCCCGGCAATGTACACACTTGCTAAGATCCAGGAACCCTATCCCGTTCCAGTGACGACATAGACCAAGGAATGCACTAGTATTGCGCAAGTATTGTTTGCTCAACCCCCCCCTCCCCCCGTGACAGGCGTCACACCTCTGGTTCCTCTAGTTTTACTGGCAGTACAGCTGTTCTTTGCTAAATGCACTTAGACTTTTACCGCAGACATTTCCTTCTTACGGCAACATTTTAAAGAAGTCTCCATGGAGATGCTGGAGTGCATCCTTTAAACTGAGACCAAATAAAGACTCATCATTTTTTAAGTTTTCTTGATCATAATGATAAATTAATGGTGTGGAGCTTGTAGTCTTAATGTGGTAATTTATACTGCAGTGTAAATTACCAGTCAAACCAGTCTTCTAAATGGGTTGTATATTTAGTGGCTTTCCCTCTTCCTGGTTCCACTGAGCAGCTCATTCATATGCTGAGAGGAGGGAGAAAGGCCAGACAGACGGTTCCACACAGTGAACTCCTCCCACTCTACTTCATGGAAAAGAGCTGGTCGTAGGAGCTGTGGCGGAACAGCACTCAGCCATGCTCTCTGACCACCTCTCCATGTTCCTACTCTTAAATTATATATGTTCATCTATGGTATTCATCAAACCTGATTATTTTTTGTAAAAAAGCTCAAGATCAACAGACCCTCGCCTGGTCTCCTCAGTGGGACATTTGACTGGATTTGACCTATTATTAGCACTACTAAAACTGAGCACGCGTTTTAAACAAACGAATACCGGACGTATTTGTGAATTACTGCTTGTAGTAGTTGATCAATGGTTAGCCCTCCTATAGGTGTTGGTTTTAGAGAGAGGGTAGCTTTCGTCTCCTAGAAAATAAACGTGAGGCAGCGCCCAATTTACAGGTTGCCATGGATTCTAATAGATGCACCAGCATCCTTGACTACGGCTGTTATGGCAACTTCCCTTCCACGGCACTGAAAATATATAGCTGTCTACCAGGAGGAGAGCAATGTGGGCGATTACTGGGTATCCACACTCACAACAACAATACTGCTATGAACAGATCTGCCTCCCGCCCTCTGTCTTTACTGTGATGTGGAACGGGTAGAAATGGACACAGGGTTGACATGGTAACGACACTTCGACCCCGTCTGGCCTTTTCTTACACACACACACACACACGTGACCTAGGACACAATTTAAGGGAAGTCGATACAAAACTACTCCTGAAGTAATGAGTTTCTCTCTCCCGAAATATTATATAGACATATGAACTTATGGCGACCTATCAGATGGATCCTAATAAATCAAGTTAAAATCATAGGCATTTACCGTCTTAAGGGCCAGATGTAGCCTATATCACCGAAACAGTGTCAGCCTCCATCTTAAGACTTAATATTGGGATGGGCTAGCAGAAGATCCATCAATCTAAAATAAAGGGGCTTCATCGGAATAATTCTAATCTGCCCCATTTCAGATTTTTACCCAATCCTCGTCCTTCCCATTTCACCTCGTCTCAACTTTGTTCAGAACTTAATCCAGGAGTCTCTTGTATGGCTCTCATTGAGCCGTCAGATACGGGTGTTCAACGTTTAAAAAATATATATTTTTAATGAATTTTCTCCCAGGATTTTGCCCAATTTAAATTGTTCTCTCCAGAGAGGAGCTCACTTCATTTCCACTCTGACAAACTGAATGGTTTGTATGTACAGGTAACAGCTAATATAAAGTGTCTTGATAGGGCGTTGAGACAGAACAGCTTCAATGCACCTTGGCATACACAATATATACAAAAGTATGTGGACATCCCTTCAAATTAGTGGATTCGGGCTAGTTCAACCACATCCGTAGCTGACAGGTATAAAATCGAGCAAACAGCCAGGCACTCTCCATAGACAAAGATTGGCGGTAGAATGGCCTTACTGTATTTCAACGTGGCACTGTCATAGGATGCCACCTTTCCAACAAGTCAGTTCGTTAGATATAGGCTCAGCCGCAAAGTGGAAGGCCACACAAGTTAACAGAACAGGGCTGAAGCGAGCAAAAACCGTCCGATTCATTTGCAACACTCACTACCCAGTTCCAATCTGCCTCTGGAAGCAACGTTAGCACAATAACTGTTCGTCGGGAGCTTCATGAAATGGGTTTCCATGGCTGAGCAGCCGTACACAAGCCTATGATCACCATACGCAATGCCAAGTGTCAGCTGGAGTGGTGTAAAGCTCGCTGCCGTTGGACTCTGGAGCAGTGGAAACACGTTCTCTGGGGTGATGAATCACGTTTCACCATCTGGCAGTCTTACAGACGAAGCTGGGTTTGGCGGATGCCAGGACAACATTACCTGCCCCAATGCATAGTGACAACTGAAGTTTTGATGCCATGGCATATGGCTTGCATTGTTTTCATGCTCATCAAACCATTCAGTGAACACTTGTGCCCTGTGGATGGGGTCATTGCCATCCTATGGAGGGGCATAGCCATGGTATCCAAAATAATGGTCTGCCCAGCATTTTTAGACATGACTCTAGGCATGATGGGATGCTAATTGCTTAATTAAGGAACCACACCTGTGTGGAAGCACCTGATTTGTATCGGTCATTTCTCAAGTGTTTCCATTGTTTTGGCAGCTACCTGTATGTGGCTGTAAAAGACATGTACAGTTTGTACATTACACCCATGTCATACAGTGTATTTACAGTCCTTCAGAAAGTATTCACACCCTTTGACTTTTTCCACATCTTGCTCTTACAGCCTGAATTGTTTTTGTTTACTGGCCTACACACAGTACCCCATAATGTCAAAGTGGATTTTTCATATTTTTTTGTTGCCATTTTTACAAATTAATAAAAACCTGAAATGTCTTGAGTCAATAAGTATTCAACCCCTTTGCTATGGCAAGCCTAAATAAAAGTAAAACATTTGCTTAACTAGTCATCTAATAAGTTGCACTCTGTGTGCAATAGTGTTTAACATACTTTTTGAATGACTACCTCATCTCTGTAACCCACACATACAATTATCTATAAGGGAGGTTTTCCAATGCCTCGCAAAGAAGGCCATCTATAGAGTACCACAGTATGAGTCATAATACCCATATAATCTAGCGGTCAAACAAGGAAATGGTTCCAATTGTTTTTCACCATTCATTTTTCCCATGGAGTATTTTAGAAACACTTAAATAAGGGCTGGGTTTCTTGTAGACTTACCCTGGTGTGATGTTTTGATAACTGTAAATGTCTCTAGGCCAATGTGACGTAAAGGATAATGGAGAAATGTGGCACAAACCAGGTGTGGAAAGCTTTTCAGAGACTTTATTATTATTTTTTAACTAGGCAAGTCTGTTCAGAATAAATTCTTATTTACAATAACGGCCTACACCGGCCACGTCCAGAGACGCTGGGCCAATTGTGCGCCACCCTATGGGACTCTCAATCACGGCCGGTTGTGATTCAGCATGGATTCGAACCAGAGTGTCTGTAGTGATGACTCTAGCGCTGAGATGCAGTGCATTAGACCGCTGCACCACTCGGGAGCCAATTCACCCAGAAAAACTCATAGCTGTAATCGCTGGCAAAAGTGCTTCTATAAAGTATTGACTCAGGGGTATGAATACTTATGGAAATGAGATATTTCTGTATTTCATTTTCAATAAATGTCATTATGGGGTATTGTGTGTAGATGAGTAAGAAAATAATTATATACAGTCATGGGCAAAAGTTTTGAGAATGACACATTAATTTCCAAAGTTTGCTGCTTCAGTCTTTAGATATTTTTGTCAGATGTTACTATGGAATACTGAAGTATAATTACAAGCATTTCAAAAGTGTCGAAGGCTTTTATTGACAATTACATGAGGTTTATGCAAAGAGTCAATATTTGCAGTGTTGACCCTTCTTTTTCAAGACCTCTGCAATCCGCCCTGGCATGCTGTCAATTAACTTCTGGGCCACATCCTGACTGATGGCAGCCCATTCTTACGTAATCGATGCTTGGAGTTTGTCAGAATTTGTGGGTTTTTGTTTGTCCACCTGCCTCTTGAGGATTGACCACAAGTTCTCAATGGGATTAAGGTCTTGGGTAGTTTCCTGGCCATGGACCCAAAATATCAATGTTTTGTTCCCTGGGCCACTTAGTTATCACTTGACTTATGGCAAGTTGCTCTATCATGCTGGAAAAGGCATTGTTAGTCACCAAACTGTTCCTGGATGGTTGGGAGAAGATGCTCTTGGAGGATGTGCAACCCCACATATGAATGGTCTCAGGATGCTTTACTGCTCACCTTGTATTCTCCGGACAAGCTTTTTTTCCGGATGCCCCAAACAATCGGAATGGGGATTCATCAGAGAAAACAACTTTACCCCAGTCCTCAGCAGTCCAATCCCTGTAACTTTTGCAGAATATCAGTCTGTCCCTGATGTTTTTCCTGGAGAGAAGTGGCTTCTTTGCTACCCTTCTTGACACCAGGCCATCCTCCAAAAGTCTTCGCCTCACTGTGCATGCAGATGCACTCACACCTGCCTGCTGCTATTCCTGAGCAAGCTCTGTACTGGTGGTGCCCCGATCCCGCAGCTAAATCAACTTTGAGACGGTCCTGGCGCTTGCTGGACTTTCTTGGGCGCTCTGAAGCCTTCTTCACAACAATTGAACCGCTCTCCTTGAAGTTCTTGATGATCTGATAAATGGTTGATTTTGGTGCAAACTTACTGGCGGCAATATCCTTGACTGTGAAGCCCTTTTTGTGCAAAGCAATAATGACAGTGTTTCCTTGCAGGTAACTATGGTTGACAGAGGAAGAACAATGATTCCAAGCACCACCCTCCTTTTGAAGTCTGTTATTTGAACTCAATCAGCATGACCGAGTGATCTCCAGCCTTGTCCTCGTCAACACTCACACCTGTGATAACGAGAGAATCACTGACATGTCAGCTGGTCCTTTTGTGGCAGGGCTGAAACGCAGTGGAAATGTTGTTTTTGGGGGATTAGGTTCATTTGCATGGCATAACATTCTGGAGTATATGCAAATTGCCATCATACAGAGGCAGCAGACTTTGAAAATTAATATTTGTGTCATTCTCAACTTTTGGCCACGACTTTATACAGTACCAGTCAAGTTTAGACACCTAGTCATTCAAGAGTTGTTGTTTTTAATTGGATTTTTTTTTTTTTTACTGTTTTCTACATAGTATAATAGTGTAGACATCATCACTATGAAATACCACATACGGAATCATGTAGTAACCAAAAAAGTATGAAACAAATCAAAATATATTTTAGGTTCTTCAAAAGTAGCCGCCCTTTGCCTTGGTGACAGCTTTGCACACACTTGGTGTTCTCTCAACCAGCTTCACCTGGAATGCTTTTCCAACAGTCTTGAAGGAGTTCCCACATATGCTGAGCACTTATTGGCTGCTTTTCCTTCATTCTGCAGTCCAACTCATCCCAAACCATCTCAATTGAGTTAAGGTGGGGTGCTTTTTGGAGGCCAAGTCATCTGATGCATCACTCCATCGCTCTCCTTCCGGGTCAAATAGACCGTACACAGCCTGGACGTGTGTTGGGTCATTGTCCTTTTGTAAACCAAATGATAGTCCCACTAAGCGCAAACTAGATGGGATGGCGTATCGCTGCAGAAGGCTGTGGTAGCCATGCTGGTTAAATGTGCCTTTGAATTCTAAATAACTGACCGTGTCACCAGTAAAGCACCATCATACCTTCTACATGTTTCATGGTGGGAACCACACATGCGGAGATCAACCGTTCACCTATTCTGCGTCTCATAAAGACAATCCCAAATTTGGACTCCTCAGACCAAAGGACAGATTTCCACCGCTCTAACATTGCTCATGTTTCTTGGCCCAAGCAAGTCTTCTTCATATTGGAGTCCTTTAGTAGTGGTTTCTTTGCAGAAAATCGACCATGAAGGCCTGATTCACGCAGTCTCAACAGTTGATGTTGAGATGTCTGTTACTTGAACTCTGTGAAGCATTTATTTGGGCTGCAATTTCTAAGACTGGTAACTAATGAACTTATCTTCTGCAGCAGAGGTAACTCTGGGTCTTCCTTTCCTGTGGTGGTCCTCATGAGAACCAGTTTCACCATAGCACTTGAAGGAACTTTCAAAGCTCTTGAAATTGTCTATTGACTGACTTTCATGTCTTAAAGTAATGATGGGCTGTCATTTTTCTTTGCTTATTTATATTCATGCCATAATATGGACTATTTGGTAAAATACCATCTTCTGTATACCAACCCTACCTTGTCACAACACAACTGATTGTCTCAAACGCATTAAGGAAAGAAATTCCACAAATGAACTTAACAAGGCACACCTGTTAATTGAAATGTGTTCCAGGTGACTACCTGAAGCTGATTGAGACAATGCCAAGTGTGCGACGCTGTCAAGGCAAAGTGTGGCTACTTTTAAAACAAATCAGAATCGATTTTAGATTGTTAACTCTTTTTTTGGTTTCTACATGATTCCATGTCTTATTTCATAGTTTTGATGTCTTCACTATTATTCTAAAAGGTTGAAAATAGTACAAATAAAAACCCTTGAATGAGTATATGTGTGTCCAAACTTTTGACTGTGTGTGTTATTTAATCCATGTTGAATTCAGGCTGTAACGCAACAAAATGTGATATAAGTCAAATGGTATGAATTAGAGGCTGACCGATTAATCGGAATGGCCGATTTAATTAGGGCCGATTTCAAGTTTTCATAACAATCGGAAATCGGTATTTTTGTGCGCCAATTGTTTTTTGTTTTAATTTGTTTAACACCTTTATTTAACTAGGTAAGTCAGTTAGGAACACATCCTTTTTTCAATGATGGCCTAGGAACGGTGGGTTAACTGCCTCGGTCAGGGGCAGAAAGACAGATTTTCACCTTGTCAGCTCGGGGGATTCAATCTTGTAACCTTACTCACAGTTAACTAGTCCAACTCAATAACGACCTGCCTCTCTCTCGAGACTGACAGCCTGTTATGCAAATGCTGTAAGCCAAGGTAAGTTGCTAGCTAGCATTAAACTTATTTTATAAAAAACAATCAATCATAATCACTAGTTAACTACAGGGTTGATGATATTACTAGATATTATCTAGTGTGTCCTGTGTTGCATATAATCTGACTGAGCATACAAGTATCTAAGTATCTGACTGAACGGTGGTAGGCAGAAGCAGGCGCGTAAACATTAATTCAAACAGCACTTTCGGGCATTTTGCCAGCAGCTCTTTGTTGTGCGTCAAGCATTGCGCTGTTTATGACTTCAAACCTATCAACTCCTGAGATGAGGCTGGTGTGACTGAAGTGAAATGGCTGGCTAGTTAGCGCGCGCTAATAGCGTTTCAAACTTCACTCGCTCTGAACCTTGGGGTGGTTGTTTCCCTTGCTCTGCATGGGTAACGCTGCGTCGGTGTGTTGCTAGTTCGAGCCCAGAGAGGAGCGAGGAGAGGGACGGAAGCTATACTGTTACACTGGCAATACTAAAGTGCCTATAAGAACATCCAATAGTCAAAGGTTAATGAAATACAAATGGTATAGAGGGAAATAGTCCTATGATAACTACAACCTAAAACTTCTTACCTGGGAATATTGAAGACTCCGCTTTCATATGTTCTGAGCAAGGAACTGAAACGTTAGCTTTCTTACATAGCACATATTGCACTTTTACTTTCTTCTCCAACACTTTGTTTTTGCATTATTTAAACCAAATTGAACATTTATCTACTTGAGGCGAAATTGATTTTATTGATGTATTATATTAAGTTAAAATAAGTGTTCATTCAGTAGTGTTGTAATTTTTATTACATTTTTTTAATCGGCTGATTAATTGGTATCGGCTTTTTTGGTCCTCCAATAATCGGTATCGGCGTTGAAAAATCATAATCGGTCGACCTCTAGTATGAATACTTTCTGAAGGCACTGTATTATATTGAGTGTGTAATGTAGTGTTTTATTTTGTATACAGCAGTACTGTGTCTAAGAGTTTCCCCCCCCTATCTTCCTCCTCAGGCACAATTGGATTCTTTGCCTGCTTCTGGTTTGTAAATAAAATCTACAGTGTGGTGAAGGTGGACTAACGGAATGAAGGCCGGACTCCCTACTCTCCCAGTGCAGCGCTTTTACAGTGACCACTTTGAGGAAAGGAAGCCCTTTGAATGACTTGAAAACATCACGTCTCAGATCTAGAGAGGTGAAGCCCTCAAACTTGATATGTTGCGGTCGTAATTATTTTGGCTTTTACTATCTAAGATTAATTGACATTTGGATTTGACTTGCACCTTGATCTACGAGGTGAGTTCCAAAGGTCTAAGTTAGTGGGTGACTGGTTAGGGGAGGGTGGTGAAGGATGTTCCAAAATGATGTTTTTCCCCATTTCTAATGTAAAAAAACAAACAAAAGTACTTTATTTTGCTTTTATATTCTCAGAAACCTAAACTTATATTTTTATTTTTCACCAACTCTGCTGTATTCAGAAGATGTGTTGATACTTAAAGAATGTCACCTCTATGGATCTGTCCTTTACAAATGTTCTGTTTTGTTTTGTTTTTATATTTGTTTGGTGAGGTGAGGACGGGCTGTAGCATCCTAACCATTTAATGACCTGTACTATCGTTTTACAGTAATGGAATCTGTATAAATATCTACAACTGACTCTGCCATGAAGAAATCTGTTTATTTTTATGGCTATATTTTGGTTGATATGAAAATAAGAATATGTAGTTAGAAACAAATCTTTACCGTAGATGAATTTGCTATAACAGTAGAAATGTAAGCCAAAGCTTATGACTCATGTTTTTGTTTGGATTGTAAATGTCTCACACAGCACAGGAGAATACAGCTTGGTGGATGATGACGATACAGTATACCACATTTAGACATTTCTTATTCGCTAACTTTCACTAGATGCATAAAACCTCTATTCTCTCGGATGGACATTTTTTTCCCACCTTTTTAAAGGGGCAAACCGAGATTGGTACATCCGTTTAATTTGGTTAAATCATATACAGCTGTTGATTTATTGACAAATATAACATGCCCAGATGTTTACCAAAATAAGTGGCGCTGTGACCGCTTTTGTTTTTCAATCCTTGGATTGCCCCTTTAAAGGCAAAGCATCAATCTCACTGCCACTCCATGGAAGGAGTTCTGATCAGCGTTGTTAAACTCTCGCTTTATTAATTTATAAATTAACTGTACACAAGCATCCTCAGACCATGTTGAGAGGAAAAAAATATATAGAAATCTTCACAAATGTCTAGTTTTTTAAGAAGTACTGCATATTAACATTATTTACTTTAGTGTCTCTATTTTACATGTTCAACGGGAAACATATCACACAATACTTTACAATGGTGTTGGTGATGATTGTCAACTAGCACTCAAGGTCAATTACCTTTAAGCAAAATGGCTGAAAATCGAGATTCTCAGCACTCAGTCTTTTCACTCATACTTAACACACTTCAGGCTCTCAACAACATGCATACAGATCACACTTACTGAAGGACTTCCTCTCAGAGCAGAGATGACCCACTGCTGAAACTACTATATTGACTGTTTGTTTGTTAGCCAACAATTCTGTGATGAGCTCTCAGATGAACTTGCTTTAGATTGAACAATTACACTTGAAGTACTATTTTTTTAATTTTTTTTAAAAACAAGTATTGGATCCTTAAGTCCAGGGGCAGAGACTGCTCTTTCTACATGTATAGTCGGGTCCATAATTACTTGCACTCTTGATGAGGGGGGAAGACTGTATGAAATAAGTAATACAATAATGCATTAATACATATCAATTGTATTAGTATAAAATCATTTCCCAATTGTATGCTAAAACAATTGGGAAATGATTTTATACTAATACAATTGATCGGATGATTAATTCAAAATGATTGGAACCCCTGTTTTCAATAAGCCAACACCCTCCCCTTGTGAGGATAATGACATACTTTTTTCTCAAATGTTCTATGAGATTGAAGGAAACATTGGGAGGGATCTTAGACCATTCCTCCATACGGTATCTTTCCAGATCCTTGATATCCTTAGATCTGCTCTTATGGACTGTCCTATTCAGTTCAAACCACGGGTTTTCAATGGGGTTTCTAGTACAGATACTGTGATGGCCATTGCAAAATGTTGATTTTTTTTGTGGTCAGTTAACCATTTTATTTGTAGATTTTGATTGCTGATTGGGGTTATTGTCTTGCTGGAAGATCCACTTGCAGCCAAGTGTCCTGGTACTTGGTCAAGTTCATGATGCCGTTAACCTCAAGGGCCCTAGGACTAGTGGAAGCTAAATAGCGCCATAACATCAAAGATCCACCACCATATTTTACCCAAGGTATGAGCTACTTTTCTGCATATACTTCTGTTTTTCAACATCAAACCCACCACTGGTGTGGGTAGCCAGAGCTCTATTTTCATGTCATCTGGGCAAAGCACCTATTCCAATCCAAGTGCCAATGACGTTTATCAAACTCCAGGCGGCCTTTTATCAAGGGTGCCAATAATTATTATTGGGTCTGACTTCATTCATTCCATGCCTTTGAGGAATACCGAATCGGTATGTGCCCATTTGTATTTACAGAGCATTCGGAAAGGATTCAGACCCCTTGACCTTTTCCACATTTTGTTACATTACATCCTTATTCTAAAATAGCTTTTTTTTTTTATTCATCAATTTACACACAATACCCCACAATGAGAAAGTAAAAACAGGTTTTTAGAATTTTTTGCAAATGTATAAACATAAACTAATCACATTTTACATATGTATTCAGACCCTTTACTCAGTACTTTGTTGAAGTACCTTTGTCAGCTATTACAGCCTCAAGTCTTCTTGGGTATGACGCTACAAGCGTGGCACACCTGTATTTGGGGAGTTTCTCACATTTTTCTCTGCAGATCCTCGAAAGCTCTGTCAGGTTGGATGGGGAGCGTCGCTGCACAGCTATTTTCAGCTCTCTCCGGAGATGTTAGATTGGGTTCAAGTCCGAGCTCTGGCTGGGCCACTCAAGGACATTCAGAGACTTGTCCTGAAGCTACTCCTGCGCTGTCTTGGCTGTGTGCTTCGGGTCATTGTCCTGTTGGAAGGTGAACCTTTGCCCCAGTCTGAGGTCCTGCGCGCTGGAGCAGGTTTTCATCAAGGATCTCTCTGTACTTTGATCTGTTTATCTTTACCTTGATCCTGACTAGTATCCCGGTCCATGCTGCTGAAAAACACCCAAACAGCATGATTCTGTCACCACCGTGCTTCACCATAGGGATGGTGGCAGGTTTCCTGCAGACGTGGCTCTTGGCATTCAGGCAAAATAGTTCAATTTTGGTTTCATCAGGCCAGAGAATCTTGTTTCTCTTGGTCTGAGAGTCTTTAGGTGCCTTTTGGCAAACTCCAAGTGGGCTGTCGTGTGCCTTCTACGGAGGAGTGGCTGGCCACTCTACCATAAAGGCCTGATTGGTGGAGTGCCGCAGAGATAGTTGTCCGTCTGGGACTTTCTCCCATCTCCACAGAGGAACTCTGGAGCTCTTTTAGAGTGACCATTGGGTTCTTGGTCACCTCCCTGACCAAGGCCCTTCTCCCGTTTGCTCAGTTTGGCCGGGTGGCCAGCTCTAGGAAGATTCTTGGTGGTTCCAAACTTCTTCCATTTAAGAATGATGGAGGCCACTCTGTTCTTCAATGCTGCAGACATTTTTTGGTACTCTTTCTCAGATCTGTGCCTCGACACAATTCTGTCTCAGAGCTCTACGGACAGTTCCTTCAACCTCATGGCTCAATTTATGCTCTGACATGCACTGTCAACTGTGGGACCTTCTATAGACAGATGCGTGCCTTTCTAAATCATGTCCAATCAATTGAATTTATCACAGGTGGACTCCAAACAAGTTGTAGAAACATCTCAAGTATGATCAATGGAAACAGGATGCACCAAATCTCAATTTCGAGTCTCATAGCAAAGGGATCGGAATAGTTATGTAAATAATAACCAGTTTTTGCTTTGTCATTTTTGGGTATTGTGTGTAGATTGATGGAAAAAAATATTGTATCCATTTCAGAATAAGGCTGTAAGGAAACAAAATGTGGAAGGTCAAGGGGTCTCAATACTTTCCCAATGCACTGTATGTACATTTACTATATTGAAAGTTTGAGACCATCAGTATTTTCAGAGGTCTCAACATGAATCTAGCTATAGTACTGGGTTTACAGTTCTCTGTAACCTGTTTCAAATCGACTAATAGTCTGACCTCCATGCCCTATGCGCTGATAAAGTGCAAAGATAAAGTAACACCAATACTTCTATGGTATCTACGCTATACAGAAGCGGCTAAGTGAGCGGATGTGGTCAGTGGAGCCCTACCAAGAAGCATTTCCACGTTCAGGTAACGGAAGTTTGTGAGAGCTCCTCAGCCTCCTTTTGAAACTTCGAGATGAGAGGGCCAAACTGGCTAAGGCAAACATGAACAGTGTAGCCTTCAGAAGGCTTGGTAGAGCCACATCCACTTGGTAGTAGAGGGGAACAGTCAATGAGACACTGCACAGCTCTCTGACGAGGTGCTTTGAGAGGGAGCCAGACGGTTCAGCCTGCTCAATAGGCTTTACGGACTGGCATGGACACTCCACCGTCCCCATAACACCCTGAATTAATTGGCTGCACTGGCAGGCTGCATAGACTGGCTGAATCACAGGGCACAGATAAATGGGGGATATTGGCTAGATGAGATGCTGTTTGGGAAAGGCAGCATGATTCTGGTGCTGAAGTAGTGATCTAGACTAATGAATCAGTGGTCATGTTGAGCCCACTCAACCATCTCTTCCTTGACATCAGGTGTTATACACCATGGGCAGGGTGAGTGGTAATGGTTAATACACTAATCATGCTCTCCACATAAGATAAGCAGAAGCTGTCACCAAGGGGAAATTGTGTTCTGTAGCAGCATTTGCAACACTCAAATCAAATACATTTGTGGCATGATATTTTCAAGTTGATATGATAGGTGATCTATTTCGTGGCACTTTGACAGAGATTCCCTCTAGAAACACTCCCCCTTCCCTTTATATTTCTCAATGGCTAATGTTATATAAAAGCATATTTTTGAATGCACAAAATGATCAATAAATACACTTTGGTGACCTTGTCTAGTGCTCTCGTAGACATAACAGTAGATGTGCATTTTTCAATTCCGCGTCAACCATGACCTAACAATAGGAGAACCAACAATGGCTTTTCAAGGAATATACTGCAACTCAGGTTGCAATTATTTTCCTGGAACCATGTCTATGGCAAATAAGCATTACTAGGTCAATCTAGCCATCAAAAATACAACAACCCTGAATAACAACAAACAGACAATGTCAGAATGGATAACCCTGTAGACTAGAAGGCAGATCTGCTCAAGTTGAACCATGCTGAATAACCATGATGTCTTCATTGGAGGTGAAAACAGCCACATGAAAGACAAGTCAACCCCATCTCCCAGGCTGTTTCTCTGTAGACTGTTCTACTTGGTAGTGGTGTGGACAGTCAGCTCTCTCTCAGAGCTCAGGCTGGTGGTCTCTTTGCGGGTGTCCCTGGACCTCCTATCCATGGTGGGGGAGGAGGAGGTAGCCTCTGTGGTGGTTCCCTCCTCCCAGGTGCGGAGGGGACAGACACGTGTGGGCAGGTTGGGGAGCGTGGAGCGTCCGTCGGTCACGGTGAAGCAGCTGTCCTGGGCGGAGTTGTGGCAGGGACGGCCCTGCCTGCAGAGCGGACCACACAGCAGGGCCAGGAACTCCTTCCTCACGCTGCGGTGCATGTAGCCGTAGATGTAGGGGTGGAGGCAGCACTGCAAGAAGAAGAGCACCAGGGCTAGGGAGGCTAGCCATGGAGGCACAGCAGCACTGGAACGAATGGAGACCGTGTTGAGAACACTGTATGGTCCCATGCTCAGGATGTACGAGGCCATGATGACAAACACCACCCGGGCTGCCTTGCAGTGGTAGTGGAAACGTCTGTGCCTGCCCCGGATGGGGTACCCCCCGGCTGAGAAGGAGTCCAGGGGTGGGGGTGCCTGTTGGGGTGGGCGCTGGGGGCTGCCGGGGCAGGGGGCCTGGGGATTCGGAGGCAGGTTGGGCTGGGACTTAGACTGGGTCTGGATGGGGTGCACAAGGGCGTTCTGCCTCCTAGCTGCCCTGAACACCATCCAGTAACAGCCCAGCATGATGAGCACCGGCAGCCAGAAGGAGCAGGTGGCAACCAGTACTGAGTAGGATAGGCTGGAGGACCACACCACAGAACACATGTTATGCTTGCTGTCAAACTCTATGGCTCCCCAGCCATAGAGGGGCGGCGTGCTCTGGAGCAGACTCAACACCCAGGTGCAGGCAATGAGGTTGGTGCCCAGATGAGGGGTCATGCGGGTGGGGTAGGACAGCGGGTGGATGATGGCCAGATAACGGTCCACCGACACCACGATGATGGTGTTCACCCCGGCGAAGGCAAACAGGTGCATGAGCACTATCAGGGCCTGGCAGAAGCGGGCATCCAGGGGCCACACACCAGGCACGGTGGCAGCGATGGCGAAGGGCATGACCAGCACAGTCTGGAGCAGGTCTGCCAGGAGGAGGTTGAGCACGAAGCGGTTGGCCACGTGGAGGAGCTGAGGCTTCCTCTGGAACACTAACAACACCACCACGTTACCAAACAGAGACACACACACGATGGCTGAGATCAGCACCATCTTTACCACGCTGTTGGCCACCGACGGCCAGTCTGTGGGGCCAGGAGGACCAGAGGAACCAGGGTCCCAGGGCACGGTGCTGAAGTTACTGCTCACACCAGGCGCCTCAGAGGTGGACATGCTGAAGTTGGCAGGGTGGGGGAGACAACATGCGTGACTGTAGCTCTCACAGCCTTCACCGTTTCCACCCGATGTCTCACAGGTCCCCTTTTCTGTCAGTCCGTTTTCTTCTTGAAAGGAGAGGATGAGAGAAGACAAAAGCACAAGCTCGAACGAAGGTTTGTCTGCTTTCAAACAGCATGTACTCTCTAATTCTAGAGGACTACATTGTTGAGTCTGATTTAATTTCACTATGAATTCATTCATTTACATTTTTTTTTAAATATTTTTTTACTACAACTTATTAAACAACAGTATAAAATAATATAATTTCCCAATTTTTTGGAGCATAGAATATAGCTAATTATTTAAAACATTTATTATCATACATTCCTTATTGCTCATCTTTATCAAGTGTTTCAATCATTTCAGACCCCACTGTAGCTGCAAAACCATTGCATACATGGTATACCCATGGCAATGTATTTTTGTAACAGCTGCATTAGACCAGTAAAGAGAGTACGAGTGTCTGTACATTTCATTATCTATCAACAGAAACCTGTGCAAATTTGAACCCCAATCGCCAAACACATTCTGACAAAATTGACGACAGTATTATTCCTTGATACCCGACTTGCATTGCAAATAAACATATACAGTATTTTACATAGGCGACTTGAAATTGAGAAGGAAAGGGATTCAAACAACTCCTTCCAAAATGCCAGTTCATCCTTGCTCACTGATGCTCCCAATCAATTAATTTTGTACAATCTAGTCTTCACTGTTGCCAAAACAGCAACAAATGTATCAGTGAGAATAAATGTTTTACCTTGAAATGGCCATCTTTCCTTTGTTTGGGGGCGGGTTCGGTTGAGATGCTGAAGGCTGCAGTGTTTTGGTCGGTGATGATGTTCCGTTCTCCTCAGCACCAGAGCCCTGGTTCCCACTTTGATACCGTTCGATTGTCATCGCTTCGTCGCGCTCCCATTTTAGGCAAGGCTGTATCGTCAATGGCAGCAGCCCCCCCACCCCCACGGCTCAAGCGGCATACGCTTCTTGTCATCACTCAACGGGGAAGAATATTTGGACAAGAATAATCTCCACTGCCCTTTACCGTTTATTTTCATGACAAATCAAGCATTCCTTATGTAACGGACTATGAAATACTGGTTTGTCATAAAACGGACGACACCTGCGCTGTGAGAGCTGCTCATCTGCAATCAGCAACATTTATTTGCCAATTTTTGTCTTTGTTCAAAATGCAAAGACTTTTGGTTACCCCCCAGAGCACCAACATCCATAATGCAGTCCTGATTTAGATCAAAGTATCAGTGTTCTTTCCTGGTGTTGTAGTTCAGTGTCTCATTGAGCGTTATACTCGAAATGTACATTTCCTGTGACCAAATATTACGAAAGTAATTTAATTAAACGAAAATAACTTTCTGGAATAAAGGGCTACTAAACCTGCACCCCTCTGGAATATCCACAGGTGCATCTTGCATAGATCATCAGCTTCAATATTGCAGATAGATTTTACGTTCTATCACACTAATTGTTTGCATAATTTCTAATCTCACACTTTTTTGTATATTTTATTTCCCAACCCTACCACCCCTCCCCTGATTGGAGCAACCTAACGGAAAACAACACTTCTTCTTCTGCTAAGTACCCTCAGATGTCCATCTTTCCCGGTACCATTGAACTTTTTCCTTCTGTAATACATCCTTCTATTTGACAGTGATGTCTTACGAGGGCCGTGAACCTCTTTTTTTTACCTCTCTACAGAGATTGACCAAAAAAGAAATGCTTTACCTAACAGTGTAATCATATTTCTCATTGATTGATGGTGGTTTTTCAGATCTCCTAACAGTACTGTTTGTAGGTCCAACAGAACACCGACATGATAACATAAGAACGACTCCTGCACCCGACTCCATAAACGTGCCACGGATGGACATCACCAAAAGAGATGTATTGATTCCGTTTCCTCGTGGCAGAGTCTGCACAGGGCTGACTGATCAAAGAACTGATTGATGCTTCAATTGTTGTTTTGCATTTGAGTTCATAAACCTTGCATATATGTTGAATTAGTTGAATCGTTGTCAAATATAATAGTAAAATTCTAAAGGTATATACAGTGCATTCGGGAAAGTATTCAGACCCCTTCCTTTTTTCCACATTTTGTTACGTTACAGCCGTCTTCTAAAATGGACTACATTAAATTGATGAGGAATTAATCTACACACAATACCCCATAATGACAAAGCAAAAACAAGTTTTCGAAATGTTTTGGTGGTGACGAAGAACTCGATGGTCACTCTGACAGACTTTCAGAGTTCCTTCTCCATCTCCTTCTCCACAACCGTCTCTGCAGCACTCCACCAATCAGGCCAGACAGAAGCTCTTCTCAGTAAAAAGCACGACAGCCCGCTTGGAGCACCTAGATATAAGATTCCCTGGTCTGATGTAACCAAGATTGAACTCTTTGGCCTGAATAACTAGCGTAACATCTGAAGGAAACCTGGCACCCTCCCTACAGTGAAACACGGTGGTGGCAGCATCATGCTGTGGAGATGTTTTTCAGGGGCAGGGACCGGGAGACTAGTCAGGATCGAAGGAAAGATAAATGGAGCAAAGTACAGAGAGACCCTTGATGAAAACCTGCTCAGGACCTCAGACTGGGGTGAAGATTCACCTTCCAACAGCACAACAACCCTAAGCACACAGCCAAGAAAAAGCAGGAGTGGCTTCAGGACAAGTCTCTGAATGTCCTTGAGTGGCCCAGCCAGAACCCGAACTTGAACCTGATCGAACATCGGGTTCGATATGCCATCCCATCTGGTTTGCGCTTAGTGGGAATATAATTTGTTTTTATTACAGGACAATGACCCAACACACATTTTCGGCTGTGTGTTTAGAGACTTTGTCCTGGAGAGACCTGAAAATAGCTGTGCAGTGACGCTCCCCATCCAACCTGACAGAGCTTGACAGGATCTGCAGAGAAGAATGGGAGGAACTCCCAAATGCAGGTGTGCCATGCTTGTAGCCTGATACCCAAGCAGAATCAAGGCTGTAGTCGCTGTCAAAGGTGCTAAGTACTGAGTACTTAGAAATGTCAAAACATCTGATTTTGCTTTGTCATTGTGGGGTACTGTGTATAGATTAATGATGGGGTTTGGGACAATTTAATCAATTTTAGAATAAGGCTGTAATGTAACAAAATGTGGAAAAAGTCAAGGGGTCTGAATACTTTCCGAATGCACTGTAGCTACACAACAGTATGTGGAGTTGCATGTGTACTATTCCAGTTTGTTGTATTGAATCTCCAATAATCTCAATGGTCTAAATGTTTGAATTATCCAATCAGTTGGTTTAATTAAGTGGGGATCTTAAGGTCTAGGATGTAAACAACATAGCATGTCAGGAGATGGCGTAACAACAGGCTAGGAGGGTGCAGGACACAACCTAGTGACCTCTCTTCATCTATGTTGTATAAGGACAAGAGGTTTACCTCATCTGTCCAGGTTATAGGGTCTGGGTGTTTTTCTTGGTCAGGTCATGTGATCAGGAAATACAGTACCAATCAAAAGTTTGGACACCTCATTCAAGGGTTTTTCTTTATTTTTACTATTTTCTACATTTTAGAATAATAGTGAATACATCAAAACTATGAAATGACACATATGTAATCATGTAGTAACCAAAGAAGGGTTAAAAAAATCAAAATATATTTTAGATTCTTCAAAGTAGCCACCTTTGCCAGCTTTGCACACTCTTGGCATTCTCTTAACCAGCTTCACCTGGAATGCTTTTCCAACAGTCTTGGAGGAGTTCTCACATATGCTGAGCACTTGTTAGCTGCTTTTCCTTCACTCTGCAGTTCAACTCATCCCAAACCATCCCAATTGTGTGATTGTGGAGGCCAGGTCATCTGATGCAGCACTCCATCACTCTCCTTCTTGGTCAAATAGCTCTTACACAGCCTGGAGGTGTGTTTTGGGTCATTGTCCTGTTGAAAACCAAATGATAGTCCCCCTAAGCACAAACCAGATGGGATGGTGTATTTCTGCAGAATGCTGTATTAGCCATGCTGTGTAAGTGTGCCTTGAATTCTAAATAAATCACAGACAGTGTCACCAGCAAAGCACCCCCACACAACCACACCACCTCCTCCATGATTCACGGTGGGAACCACACATGCGGAGATCATCCGTTCACCTACTCTGCGTCTCACGAAGACACGGTCTGGTCTAATGTCCATTGCTCATGCTTCGATGGCCCAAGCAAGTCTCTTCTTATTATTGGTGTCCTTTTAGTAGTGGTTTCTTGCAGCAATTCGACCATGAAGGCCTGATTCAAGCAGTCTCCTCTGAACAGTTGATGTAGAGATGTCTGTTACTTGAACTCTGTGAAGCATTTATTTGGGCTGCAATAGCTGATGCTGGTAGCTCTAATGAACTTATCCCCTGCAGCAGAGGTAACTCTGGATCTTCCTTTCCTGTGGCGTTCCTCATGAAAGCCAGTTTCATCATAGCGCTTGATGGTTTCTGCGACTGCACTTAAAGAAACTTTGAAAGTTCATGAAACTTCATGTCTTAAAGTAATGATGGACTGTCGTTTCGCTTTTTTGAGCTGTTCTTGCCATAATATGGACTTAGCCCTATTTGGTAAAATACCATCTTCTGTATACCACCTCTACCTTGTCACAACACAATTGATTGGCTCAAACTTTTGACAAGGCACACCTGTTAATTGAAATGAATTCTTATAAAGCTGGTTGAGAGAAAGCGCAAGAGTGGAGCAAAGCTGTCATGAAGGCAAAGGGTGGCTACTTTGAAGAATCTCAAATGTAAAATATATCTTGATTTCTGTAACATGTTTCGGTTACTACATGATTCCATATGTGTTATTTCATAGTTTTGGCGTCTTCACTATTATTCTACAATGTAGAAAATAGTAAAGGTAAAGAAAAACCCTTGAAATGAGTACGTGTGTCAACTTTTGACTGGTACTTTATGGAATAATTCATAAATTGACCAATTGACTTGCAGAAACAGAAATAGGTTGGTGTTGACTTGAAACAATCCTAGGTTGAATGTGTTAATTATATTATCATCTGAAAGTCTTCACAGTTGATAGCGTGGAGAAACTAAATCTGCCCAGATCCTCTGCCCAATCCAATTCAACGGTAGCCTCCTCAGCAACATCCTACTACACATCTGTAACGAACGAGCTCTCTCTAAGGTGTCCAGAAGTCCTTTGAAGTGCTGAGTAAGCACTTCCTGTTAGATTTGACTGCATATTAAATGCTGGTGGCCATAGGAAGAAGTTTATCTTCTTCCTCCTCATGGCCCCTGGTTCCAAGGGAGCCCTGTGGGCCCTCCAGCCTGCAGTGGCCTTTGGGATTACACCCTGGTCCTGTGGCTGTCAGGGACACCCTCAGGAGCCAGACACACTGGGTAGGAAGGGCCCCCTTCTCCCTGGAGCCCCCAACCCCTACTCAGTTGTGGGGCCCCTAAGATTATTTCTAACTCACACACAGAGGCTGTTAACTAGTGCTCATTATAACCTTTGGCAGTGAGGAAGCGGTTCAAAGGAGAAAGTCACAGTGTTGCAAAATAACCTTGAAGAGGGAACCACAGCGAGAAGAGCGAGAGGAGATGAATCATATATTTATTCCCCAACATGCATGCGGTTGATCTGAAGAACTAATGTTCCCATTGATCAGCCATCAAATCAAATCAAATCAAATCAAGGTGTCATGTGAATCGGTCTGATGAGGTCGAGCTGTATTAGGGAGACGGACTGCATTGTGGGTTGGGCACTCATGATACTTCAGACCAGGCTCAGCTGCTCCTGCATTTGGTGGTGTAAAGAACAAATAGGCGAGTGAATAAAACATGTATCCACCTCTCCTGTACTTGTGGAGTGGATCAAGGACTCTGTTTGGTCACAGAGCCCCTCCCCCCTATCAGATGAAGACTGAGTCCTCAAAGGTTCTGTGTAGTAATGACTTGTCAAACATTAAAACCATGTGAGTGGGTATTATGTGAGGAAATCTCTTATTACAGTTGGAAAGAAGGAACAGGTTTTGAGGGCACCATTCATTTAGTGATACTACTGGTTTTGAACCGTCATAACAGAGTGGGTTTATACCGCCATCTAGTGCTGAGATTGATACATTTCATCAGTTTTTGGAATTTATTAGGATCCCAATTAGCCGCTGCAAAAGCATCAGCTACTCTTCCTGGGGTCCACATGAAACATGACATAACACCTAGTACAGAACATTGTTAGTCAAGGACTGAACTACATACATTTAAAACGTCACACATAGCCTACATATCAGTACATACACACCATATCTAGGTCTAATTCAGCAATAAGGCCTGAGTAGGTATGGTATATGGCCAATATACCATGGCTAAGGACTATTGATAAGCACGATGCAACGCGGAGTGCCTGGACACAGCCCTTAGCCGTGGCAATATACCACAAACCCCAGAGGTGTCTTATTGCTATTATAAACTGGTTACCAATGTAATTAGAGCAGTAAAAATAAGTTTTGTCATACCTGTGGTATACGGTCTGATGTACCACAGCTGTCAGTCAATCAGCATTCAGGCCTCGAACCACCCAGTTTATAATACATAATACACTGCAAATTCCAATGCAAGATATATAAAATGGCTGTGTCTCTTCACAGTCCCCTTTGTGCAGTAAGGTGTTCTTTAATCAGTTTTTAAAAAAATCTAGTTTCATTGCAAGCTTGTGTTACCTGGTGTCCACAAAGAGTTTCATTTAGTCATGGCTCTAATTAATACATGTGTTTTCCAGCCTCTGTTCTGGACCTGGGGACTGTGAAGAGACCTCTGGTTGCATGTCTTGTGTTGTACCGATGAGTGTCTAAACTGTGTGCCAGCTGGTTTAACAGACAGTTCGGTACCTTCAACACATCAATACCTCGTGTTGGGGGGCCTCACTGATTCACAGTTATAGTAATTGTTTCACCATACATCACGACATTCATCTTAATTAAGTGGATTAATGCAAATAATTACCAAAATGTAAAGATTTCATATAACCATGAATATTAACTTAGCACTAAAATATGTAATAATAGTGAAGTGTGGAACAATGTTACACAACACCTCAGCCCACACATCATTCTGCTTCTAAACCATTGATATCCAAATCATCATGATTAGCATTCCCTTCATGTTGCCAATCCACATGATTAATACATCAAACTACATGACCGTACTCAATAATTGGGTCAAATCTTCCGCTGCGCTGCCTCATCATAAATGTATTAGGCATATTAAGAATGATATCTAGTATACATATAGCTTAGAGAGCTCTTTGATGTACATGCATATAACATATATGCAAAGTTACATCTTACATTGACAATTCATTAGGACAACTAGAAATATAATATTTAATAACGAAAAGCAATTTATACTCACTGCTCTTGTAACTGAGCCAAACAGCAAATGAAAAACTATGGTACGAAAAAGTTACAACCAAGTCCCTTCCCATCCATTTTAAGGTAGGTAAAGTCCCCTCCCATCCATTTTAAGGTAGGGAAAGTCCCCTCCCATACATTTTAAGGTAGGTAAAGTCCCCTCCCATCCATTTTAAGGTAGTTAAAGTCCCCTTCCATCCATTTTAAGGTAGTTAAAGTCCCCTTCCATCCATTTTAAGGTAGTTAAAGTCCCCTCCCATCCATTTTAAGGTAGTTAAAGTCCCCTTCCATCCATTTTAAGGTAGGTAAAGTCCCCTCCCATCCATTTTAAGGTAGTTAAAGTCCCCTTCCATCCATTTTAAGGTAGGTAAAGTCCCCTTCCCATACATTTTAAGATAAAGTCCCCTCCCATCCATTTTAAGGTAGGTCCATCTATTTTAGGTAGAGTCCCTTCCCATTTTAAGGTAGGTAAAGTCCCCTACATTTTAAGGTAGGTAAAGTCCCTCCCATCCATTTTAAGGTAGATAAAGTCCCCTCCCATCCATTTTAAGGTAGGTAAAGTCCCCTCCCATCCATTTTAAGGTAGGTAAAGTCCCCTCCCATCCATTTTAAGGTAGGTAAAGTCCCTTCCCATCCATTTTAAGGTAGGTAAAGTCCCCTCCCCATATCCATTTTAAGGTAGGTAAAGTCCCCTCCCATCCATTTTAAGGTAGGTAAAGTCCTCCCATCCATTTTAAGGTAGTTAAAGTCCATTTCCATCCATTTTAAGGTAGGTAAAGTCCCTCCCATCCATTTTAAGTCCCATCCATTTTAAGGTAGGTAAAGTCCCCTCCCCATCCATTTTAAGGGTAAAGTCCTCTCCCATCCATTTTAAGGTAGGTAAAGTCCCCTCCCATCCATTTTAAGGTAGGTAAAGTCCCCTCCCATCCATTTTAAGGTAGGTAAAGTCCCTTCCCATCCATTTTAAGGTAGGTAAAGTCCCCTCCCATCCATTTTAAGGTAGGTAAAGTCCCCTCCCATCCATTTTAAGGTAGGTAAAGTCCCCTCCCATCCATTTTAAGGTAGTTAAAGTCCCCTCCCATCCATTTTAAGGTAGGTAAAGTCCCCTCCCATCCATTTTAAGGTAGGTAAAGTCCCCTCCCATCCATTTTAAGGTGGGTAAAGTCCTCTCCCATCCATTTTAAGGTAGGTAAAGTCCCTCCCATCCATTTTAAGGTAGGTAAAGTCCCTCCCATCCCATCCCATTTTAAGGTAGGTAAAGTCCTTCCCATCCATTTTAAGGTAGGTAAAGTCCCCTCCCATCCATTTTAAGGTAGGTAAAGTCCCCTCCCATCCATTTTAAGGTAGGTAAAGTCCCCTCCATCCATTTTAAGGTAGTTAAAGTCCCCTTCCATCCATTTTAAGGTAGGTAAAGTCCCCCCCTCCCATCCATTTTAAGGTAGGTAAAGTCCCCATTTTTCCATCCATTTTTTAAGGTAGGTAAAGTCCCCTCCCATCCATTTTAAGGTAGGTAAAGTCCCCTCCCATCCATTTTAAGGTAGTTAAAGTCCCCTTCCATCCATTTTAAGGTAGTTAAAGTCCCCTTCCATCCATTTTAAGGTAGTTAAAGTCCCCTCCCATCCATTTTAAGGTAGTTAAAGTCCCCTTCCATCCATTTTAAGGTAGGTAAAGTCCCTTCCCATCCATTTTAAGGTAGGTAAAGTCCCTTCCCATACATTTTAAGGTAGGTAAAGTCCTCTCCCATCCATTTTAAGGTAGATAAAGTCCCCTCCCATCCATTTTAAGGTAGGTAAAGTCCCCTCCCATCCATTTTAAGGTAGGTAAAGTCCCCTTCCATCCATTTTAAGGTAGGTAAAGTCCCCTCCCATCCATTTTAAGGTAGGTAAAGTCCCCTCCCATCCATTTTAAGGTAGGTAAAGTCCCCTCCCATACATTTTAAGGTAGGTAAAGTCCCCTCCCATACATTTTAAGGTAGGTAATGTCCGTTCCCATCCATTTTAAGGTAGGTAAAGTCACCTCCCATCCATTTTAAGGTGGGTAAAGTCCTCTCCCATCCATTTTAAGGTAGGTAAAGTCCCCTCCCATCCATTTTAAGGTAGTTAAAGTCCCCTCCCCATCCATTTTTTAAGGTAGGTCCCCTTCCATCCATTTAAGGTAGGTAATGTCCCTTCCCATCCATTTCAAGGTGGGTAAAGTCCCCTCCCATACATTTTAAGGTAGGTAAAGTACCCTCCCATACATTTTAAGGTAGGTAAAGTCCCCTCCCATCCATTTTAAGGTAGTTAAAGTCCCCTTCCATCCATTTTAAGGTAGGTAAAGTCCCCTCCCATCCATTTTAAGGTAGGTAAAGTCCCTTCTCATCCATTTTAAGGTAGGTAAAGTCCCCTCCCATACATTTTAAGGTAGGTAAAGTCCCCTCCCATCCATTTTAAGGTAGTTAAAGTCCCCTTCCATCCATTTTAAGGTAGTTAAAGTCCCCTTCCATCCATTTTAAGGTAGTTAAAGTCCCCTCCCATCCATTTTAAGGTAGTTAAAGTCCCCTCCCATCCATTTTAAGGTAGTTAAAGTCCCCTTCCATCCATTTTAAGGTAGGTAAAGTCCCCTCCCATCCATTTTAAGGTAGTTAAAGTCCCCTTCCATCCATTTTAAGGTAGGTAAAGTCCCTTCCCATCCATTTTAAGGTAGGTAGAGTCCCTTCCCATCCATTTTAAGGTAGGTAAAGTCCTCTCCCATCCATTTTAAGGTAGATAAAGTCCCCTCCCATCCATTTTAAGGTAGGTAAAGTCCCCTCCCATCCATTTTAAGGTAGGTAAAGTCCCCTCCCATCCATTTTAAGGTAGGTAATGTCCCTTCCCATCCATTTTAAGGTAGGTAAAGTCCCCTCCCATACATTTTAAGGTAGGTAAAGTCCCCTCCCATACATTTTAAGGTAGGTAATGTCCCTTCCCATCCATTTTAAGGTAGGTAAAGTCCCCTCCCATCCATTTTAAGGTGGGTAAAGTCCTCTCCCATCCATTTTAAGGTGGGTAAAGTCCTCTCCCATACATTTTAAGGTAGGTAAAGTCCCCTCCCATACATTTTAAGGTAGGTAAAGTCCCCTCCCATCCATTTTAAGGTAGGTAATGTCCCTTCCCATCCATTTTAAGGTGGGTAAAGTCCCCTCCCATACATTTTAAGGTAGGTAAAGTACCCTCCCATACATTTTAAGGTAGGTAAAGTCCCCTCCCATCCATTTTAAGGTAGTTAAAGTCCCCTTCCATCCATTTTAAGGTAGGTAAAGTCCCCTCCCATCCATTTTAAGGTAGGTAAAGTCCCTTCTCATCCATTTTAAGGTAGGTAAAGTCCCCTCCCATACATTTTAAGGTAGGTAAAGTCCCCTCCCATCCATTTTAAGGTAGTTAAAGTCCCCTTCCATCCATTTTAAGGTAGTTAAAGTCCCCTTCCATCCATTTTAAGGTAGTTAAAGTCCCCTCCCATCCATTTTAAGGTAGTTAAAGTCCCCTTCCATCCATTTTAAGGTAGGTAAAGTCCCCTCCCATCCATTTTAAGGTAGTTAAAGTCCCCTTCCATCCATTTTAAGGTAGGTAAAGTCCCTTCCCATACATTTTAAGGTAGGTAGAGTCCCTTCCCATACATTTTAAGGTAGGTAAAGTCCTCTCCCATCCATTTTAAGGTAGATAAAGTCCCCTCCCATCCATTTTAAGGTAGGTAATGTCCCCTCCCATCCATTTTAAGGTAGGTAAAGTCCCCTCCCATCCATTTTAAGGTAGGTAATGTCCCTTCCCATCCATTTTAAGGTAGGTAAAGTCCCCTCCCATACATTTTAAGGTAGGTAAAGTCCCCTCCCATACATTTTAAGGTAGGTAAAGTCCCCTCCCATACATTTTAAGGTAGGTAATGTCCGTTCCCATCCATTTTAAGGTAGGTAAAGTCACCTCCCATCCATTTTAAGGTGGGTAAAGTCCTCTCCCATACATTTTAAGGTAGGTAAAGTCCCCTCCCATACATTTTAAGGTAGGTAAAGTCCCCTCCCATCCATTTTAAGGTAGGTAATGTCCCTTCCCATCCATTTAAGGTGGGTAAAGTCCCCTCCCATACATTTTAAGGTAGGTAAAGTACCCTCCCATACATTTTAAGGTAGGTAAAGTCACCTCCCATCCATTTTAAGGTAGGTAAAGTCCCCTCCCATCCATTTTAAGGTAGGTAAAGTCCCTTCTCATCCATTTTAAGGTAGGTAAAGTCCCCTCCCATACATTTTAAGGTAGGTAAAGTCCCCTCCCATCTATTTTAAGGTAGTTAAAGTCCCCTTCCATCCATTTTAAGGTAGGAAAAGTCCCCTCCCATCCATTTTAAGGTAGGTAAAGTCCCCTCCCATCCATTTTAAGGTAGTTAAAGTCCCCTCCCATCCATTTTAAGGTAGGTAAAGTCCCCTCTCATCCATTTTAAGGTAGGAAAAGTCCCCTCCCATCCATTTTAAGGTAGGTAAAGTCCACTCCCATCCATTTTAAGGTAGTTAAAGTCCCCTCCCATCCATTTTAAGGTAGTTAAAGTCCCCTTCCATCCATTTTAAGGTAGGAAAAGTCCCCTCCCATCCATTTTAAGGTAGGTAAAGTTCCCTCCCATCCATTTTAAGGTAGTTAAAGTCCCCTCCCATCCATTTTAAGGTAGGTAAAGTCCCCTCCCATCCATTTTAAGGTAGGAAAAGTCCCCTCCCATCCATTTTAAGGTAGGTAAAGTCCCCTCCCATCCATTTTAAGGTAGTTAAAGTCCCCTCCCATCCATTTTAAGGTAGGTAAAGTCCCCTCCCATCCATTTTAAGGTAGTTAAAGTCCCCTTCCATCCATTTTAAGGTAGGTAAAGTCCTCTCCCATCCATTTTAAGGTAGGTAATGTCCCTTCCCATCCATTTTAAGGTAGGTAAAGTCCCCTCCCATCCATTTTAGTTAAGGTAGGTAAAGTCCCCTCCCATCCATTTTAAGGTAGGTAAAGTCCCCTCCCATACATTTTAAGGTAGGTAAAGTCCCCTCCCATACATTTTAAGGTAGGTAATGTCCGTTCCCATCCATTTTAAGGTAGGTAAAGTCACCTCCCATCCATTTTAAGGTGGGTAAAGTCCTCTCCCATCCATTTTAAGGTGGGTAAAGTCCTCTCCCATACATTTTAAGGTAGGTAAAGTCCCCTCCATCCATTTTAAGGTAGGTAAAGTCCCCTCCATCCATTTTAAGGTCCCCTCCCATCCATTTTAGGTAATGTCCCTTCCCATCCATTTTAAGGTAGGTAAAGTCCCCTCCCATCCATTTTAAGGTAGGTAAAGTCCCCTCCCATCCATTTTAAGGTAGGTAAAGTCCCCTCCCCATCCATTTTAAGGTAGGTAAAGTCCCCTCCCATCCATTTTAAGGTAGTTAAAGTCCCCTTCTTCCATCCATTTTAAGGTAGGTAAAGTCCCCTCCCATCCATTTTAAGGTAGGTAAAGTCCCCTCCCATCCATTTTAAAGTCCCCATTTTAAGGTAAAAAAGTCCCCTCCATCCATTTTAGTTAAAGTCCCCTTCCATCCATTTTAAGGTAGGAAAAGTCCCCTCCCATCCATTTTAAGGTAGGTAAAGTCCCCTCCCATCCATTTTAAGGTAGTTAAAGTCCCCTTCCATCCATTTTAAGGTCCCCTTCCATCCATTTTAAGGTAAAGTCCCCTCCCATCCATTTTTAAGGTAGGTAAAGTCCCCTCCCATCCCCCTCCCATCCATTTTAAGGTAGGTAAAGTCCCCTCCCATCCATTTTAAGGTAGGTAAAGTCCCCTCCCATCCATTTTAAGGTAGGTAAAGTCCCGTTCCCATCCATTTTAAGGTAGGTAAAGTCCCCTCCATCCATTTTAAGGTAGGTAAAGTCCCTCCCATCCATTTTAAGGTAGGTAAAGTCCCCTCCCATCCATTTTAAGGTAGTAAAGTCCCCTTCCATCCATTTTAAGGTAGGTAAAGTCCCCTCCCATCCATTTTAAGGTAGGTAAAGTCCCTCCTCCCATCCATTTTAAGGTAGGTAAAGTCCCCTCCCATCCATTTTAAGGTAGGTAAAGTCCCCTCCCATCCATTTTAAGGTAGGTAAAGTCCCCTCCCATCCATTTTAAGGTAGGTAAAGTCCCCTCCCATCCATTTTAAGGTAGGTAAAGTCCCTTCCCATCCATTTTAAGGTAGGTAAAGTCCCCTCCCATCCATTTTAAGGTAGGTAAAGTCCCCTCCCATCCATTTTAAGGTAGTTAAAGTCCCCTTCCATCCATTTTAAGGTAGTTAAAGTCCTTCCATCCATTTTAAGGTAGGAAAAGTCCCCTCCCATCCATTTTAAGGTAGGTAAAGTCCCCTCCCATCCATTTTAAGGTAGTTAAAGTCCCCTCCCATCCATTTTAAGGTAGGTAAAGTCCCCTCTCATCCATTTTAAGGTAGTTAAAGTCCCCTTCCATCCATTTTAAGGTAGGAAAAGTCCCCTCCCATCCATTTTAAGGTAGGTAAAGTCCACTCCCATCCATTTTAAGGTAGTTAAAGTCCCCTCCCATCCATTTTAAGGTAGGTAAAGTCCCCTCCCATCCATTTTAAGGTAGTTAAAGTCCCCTTCCATCCATTTTAAGGTGGGTAAAGTCCTCTCCCATCTTTTTAAGGTAGGTAAAGTCCCCTCCCATCCATTTTAAGGTAGTTAAAGTCCCCTTCCATCCATTTTAAGGTAGGTAAAGTCCCCTCCCATCCATTTGAAGGTAGGTATAATCCCCTCCCATCCATTTTAAGGTAGTTAAAGTCCCCTCCCATCCATTTTTAGGTAGGTAAACACACACACACACACACACACACACACACACACACACACACACACACACACACACACACACACACACACACACACACACACACACACACACACACACACACATACTGTAATAGGAATTTCCAGGTGAACATAAAGGAGAGCAGTCGTTGGTAACGTCAAACAGACATACATACAGTTTATGCAAATCTAACTGGTCCTTTCTGAGCACTCCTTTATATCCTAATCAGACAGTACCAACTGTTCAGTGAACACCAGCCTCTTGGAGACAGGCCCTTTATATCCTAATCAGACAGCACCAACTGTTCAGTAAACACCAGCCTCTTGGAGACAGGCCCTTTATATCCTAATCAGACAGTACCAACTGTTCAGTAATCACCAGCCTCTTGGAGACAGGCCCATTATATCCTAATCAGACAGTACCAACTGTTCAGTAAACACCAGCCTCTTGGAGACAGGCCCTATATATCCTAATCAGACAGTACCAACTGTTCAGTAAACACCAGCCTCTTGGAGACAGGCCCTATATATCCTAATCAGACAGTACCAACTGTTCAGTAAACACCAGCCTCTTGGAGACAGGCCCTGTATATCCTAATCAGACAGTACCAACTGTTCAGTAAACACCAGCCTCTTGGAGACAGGCCCTATATATCCTAATCAGACAGTACCAACTGTTCAGTAAACACCAGCCTCTTGGAGACAGGCCCTGTATATCCTAATCAGACAGTACCAACTGTTCAGTAAACACCAGCCTCTTGGAGACAGGCCCTGTATATCCTAATCAGACAGTACCAACTGTTCAGTAATCACCAGCCTCTTGGAGACAGGCCCTGTATATCCTAATCAGACAGCACCAACTGTTCAGTAAACACCAGCCTCTTGGAGACAGGCCCCATATATCCTAATCAGACAGTACCAACTGTTCAGTAAACACCAGCCTCTTGGAGACAGGCCCTATATATCCTAATCAGACAGTACCAACTGTTCAGTAAACACCAGCTTCTTGGAGACAGGCCCTGTATATCCTAATCAGACAGCACCAACTGTTCAGTAAACACCAGCCTCTTGGAGACAGGCCCCATATATCCTAATCAGACAGTACCAACTGTTCAGTAAACACCAGCCTCTTGGAGACAGGCCCCATATATCCTAATCAGACAGTACCAACTGTTCAGTAAACACCAGCCTCTTGGAGACAGGCCCTTTAAATCCTAATCATACAGTACCAACTGTTCAGTAAACACCAGCCTCTTGGAGACAGGCCCTTTAAATCCTAATCATACAGTACCAACTGTTCAGTAAACACCAGCCTCTTGGAGACAGGCCCTTTAAATCCTAATCATACAGTCCTCTCAGGCACAGGTTAAATATTTTTTGTTTATTTTGTGTTCAAAGCGACTGAGATTCTTGTTTGTATTGAAAAGCGCTATATAAAATGCATCTATTATTACGTGAGAGGAGAGGGCATACGGTTCTTACTGTCCCACAGGAACATGCTTATTAGCACCTTTTATATGGTCATATTTTCTATTGGAACTACAGTTGAAGTTGGAAGTTAACATACACCTTAGCCAAATGCATTTCAACTCAGTTTTTCACAATAACTCACATTTAATCCTAGTAAAAATTCCCTGTCTTAGGTCAGTTAGGATCACCACTTTATTTTAAGAATGTGAAATGTCAGAATAATAGTAGAGAGTGATTTATTTCAGCATTTATTTATTTCATCACATTCCCAGTGGGTCAGAAGCTTGCATACACTAAATTAGTATTTGTTAGCATTGCCTTTAAATTGTTTAACTTGGGTCAAATGTTTCGGGTAGCCTTCCACAAGCTTCCCATAATAAGTTGGGTTAATTTTGGACCATTCCTCCTGACAGAGCTGGTGTAACTGAGTCAGGCTTGTAGGCCTCCTTGCTCGCACACACTTTTTTCAGTTCTGCCCACACATTTTCTATAGGATTGAGGTCAGGGCTTTGTGATGGCCACTCCAATACCTTTAATTTTTTGTCCTTAAGCCATTTTGCCACAACTTTGGAAGTATGCTTGGGGTCATTGTCCATTTGGAAGACCCATTTGCGACCAAGCTTTAACTTCCTGACTGATGTCTTGAGATGTTGCTTCAATATATCCACATACTTTTCTTCCCTCATGATGCCATCTATTTTGTGAAGTGCACCATCCCCTCCTGCAGCAAAGCCACCCCACAACATGATGCTGCCACCCCCGTGGTTCATGGTTGGGATGGTGTTCTTCAGCTTGCGAGCATCCCCCTTTTTCCTCCAAACATAACGATGGTCATTATGGCCAAACAGTTCTATTTTTGTTTCATCAGACCAGAGGACATTTCTCCAAAAAGTATTATCTTTGTCCCCATGTGCAGTTGCAAACCGTAGTCTGGCTTTTTAATGGTGGTTTTGGAGCAGTGGCTTCTTCCTTTCTGAGCGGCCTTTCAGGTTATGTCAATATAGGACTCGTTTTACTGTGGTTATAGATACTGTTGTACCTGTTTCCTCCAGCATCTTCACATGGTGTTGTTCTGGGATTGATTTGCACTTTTCACACCAAAGTACGTTCATCTCTAGGAGACAGAACGCTTCTCCTCCCTGAGCGGTATGATGGCTGCGTGGTCCCATGGTGTTTATACTTGCGTACTATTGTTTGTACAGATGAACGTGGTACCTTCAGGTGTTTGGAAATTGCCCCCAAGGATGAACCAGACTTGTGGAGGTCTACAATATATTTTCTGAAGTCTTGGCTGATTTCTTTAGATTTTCCCAGGATGTCAAGCAGAGTCACTGACTTTGAAGGTGGGCCTTGATATACATCCACAGGTACACATCCAATTGACTCAAATTATGTTTATTAACTTATCAGAAGCTTCTAAAGCCATGATATTATTTTCTGGATTTTTCCAAGCTGTTTAAAAGCACAGTCAACTTAGTGTATGTCAACTTCTGACCCACTGGAATTGTGATACAGTGAATTATAAGTGAAATAATCTGTCTGTAAACAATTGTTGGTAAAATGACTTGTGTCATGCACAAAGTAGATGTCCTAACCGACTTGCCAAAACTATAGTTTGTAAACAAGAAATTTGTGGAGTGGTTGAAAAGCAAGTTTTAATGACTCCAACCTAAGTGTATGTAAACTTTAGACTTCAACTGTACGTATATTTTCATACGCAACAAATGGGATCATCACCCAAAGACAGATCAATGTTTGGAAAGCTGATTATTGTGGACACATCATGAACTGCTCTCAACCTGGGCCAGTGGCGTCTCATATGAAAATAATCCACAACATTCAGCTTCAAGTCCAGTGACCATCAACTCACACCTTAGCTGCGTTTACACCGGCAGCCCAATTTTGATCTTTGTTTCACTAATTGGTATATTGACCAATCAGATCAGTGCTGAAAAAGATCAGATGTGATTGGTGTTTATTACAGAAACTCCAAATATGCTAAAAATTATGTTGATCACTCTAAACTAAATATGAACTTCAGTCATCTTAAATGACCCCATCACACACACACACACACGCACACACACACACACACACACACACACACACACACACACACACACACACACACACACACACACACACACACACACACACACACACACACACACACACACACACACACACACATATATAACAGTGCTTGTGAGGGGCTGTGGCTAAAGAGAGCTGTATCAGTAAGCAAATAGATAATCAGGAGATTCACAGAGCGACCGTCACACCACTGCCCCTGAAAAGGACCCATTCACTTCTTCTGCTCACCACAATGGCGTTTGTCTCCAGAGCCCAAACAGTTTAGAAGTAATTACTTGTGTTTTCCCCAGAAGGTGATTACTTCACCACACTTGGCAGCCATTGTCAACGGCCGCGCTTCACATTCACGCAAGTGGGCCACAAAGGACAGAAGTGCCCGATTGATGACGGCCCTCAGTGGCCAAGGGAGAACTTAAAAGTACTTGTATGGGACTCTTTCGGGAGATTAACTTGCTATAAGGGCTACCTGCCATAGCCACATTCGCCGTATTCATGGAGCAAGCACAAAGAGTTTTTGACTGGGGCCACAGCTACATGAAAGCAAATGGTGAATGGGATAATGGTCACAAAAGACAACAAACCTCAAGTGTAGAAAAATAAAGTGTCCTCTCAGATGGGAGGCCTCCATTCACGGACAGACGATTCTTCCCATTGACCATTGAGGATCCGCCCGCTCCGCCACCAAAGGCCCCAAGCTAATTAATTTTAGACAAGCAGTGTTGTGGGGAAGGGCTCCAAAGAGAGGACCACTCTGGAGCAAAGTGTTCTTTAATTAAACCTTTCTATCTGACAGACTTCCCTGGAAATGGACGTCACAGACCAACACACCAGCACAACAAGCAGTCTCCTGGCCCCTGGCCTCTGCCCCCCTCAATTGTCTCAAGGATTGAAAATCCTTATTTAACCTGTTTCCTCCCCTTCATCTACACTGACTGCATCAGATTTAACAAGTGACATCAATAAGGGATCACAGCTTTCACCTGGATTCACCTGGTCAGTCTGTGTCATGGAAAGAGCTGGTGTTCTTAATGTTTTTTTTATGCTCAGTGTAGACTGCTGTCTTTCATAACACCAACACACACAAGCAGCACACTGACAACACACATTCCACTTTACGCTTCCTGACTTCAAAAGGTCTCTTAGACTATGAGCAGCAACACATTTGTGACAGAGAAAGAGTGAAGATTTCACGTTCTCTGCATCTGTAAACCCATGGTAGAGCTTTAAACTCCCTGAGCCACAAAGACAGACCGGGGACTGTGGCCACACCTAAGCCACGTGTGTCAGATCCAGGCTTCTGCATTTTTTTTAGCTTATGTGTACGTGTGAGCGAGGGAGAGAGCGAGAAAGAGGGAGAGACGAGAGAGGGAAAGAGAGAAGCATGAGAGAGAGAAACAGAGAGGGGGGAGAGAGAAACAATACATGCCCACATGCATTGCAAAAATGTGAAATTGCTCATGCCATTATTTTAGGGTTGTAGATGAGAAAGGGGGGGGGGGTTGAATTGCTCTTCTTATATAAAACAGATTAGGGGCCGAGGGAGGGCCAGACTTCTTTGCTCGTGCTCACGCAGTGGAAAGGCACTGACAGGTGTGCCTTTGTATGTGCATGTGTGTTCATGCGGTGTGTGTGTGTGTGTGTGTGTGTGTGTGTGTGTGTGTGTGTGTGTGTGTGTGTGTGTGTGTGTGTGTGTGTGTGTGTGTGTGTGTGTGTGTGTGTGTGTGTGTGTGTGTGTGTGTGTGTGTGTGTGTGTGTGTGTGAGAGAGAGAGGGAGAGAGAGGGAGAGAATGGAGTTTGTGTGTGAGAGCAAGAGAGAGGGAGAGAGAGAGATGGAGAGAGAAAGGGTGTGTGTGTGTGTGTGTGTGTGTGTGTGTGTGTGTGTGTGTGTGTGTGTGTGTGTGTGTGTGTGTGTGTGTGTGTGTGTGTGTGTGTGTGTGTGTGTGTGTGTGTGTGTGAGTGTGTGTGTGTGTGTGTGTGTGTGTGTGTGTGTGTGTGTGTGTGTGTGTGTGTGTGTGTGTGTGAGGGAGTGGTGTGTGTGTGTGTGTGTGTGTGTGTGTGTGTGTGTGTGTGTATGAGTGGGCATGGACGGATGTGTGTCACCAGTTAAGCTTCTCTAAGTTGTGTGTTTAATGCCTCTCCCTCGCTACCTCCTCATACCCCTCACCATGTTTTAGAAACGAGGGGCCATCTTCTCACACTCTGTTGAACTCCAGTGTTAACAGGCCAGACGGCCAGACGGCCTGCAGTTCAGCTCATAGGGACATAGGGATGCAATGGGTAGAGCACACAGATAGAAACAGGGCCAATGCTAATAGATGGAAAGAAAGGTACATGAATATCGGTAGCTTTTTCAAATGGTTCACTGGCAGTCAAACTCAGACCCTGGATAAGTCTTCAAATGCAGAGCTTCAAATCCAAGCTGGTAAGACCTGGTAAGAATACTTTCAAGAACAATCAGTATAAGCTCTGGATTTAAATTTAACATGACTTTATTTAACAAAAAATATTTGGATTTTATTTATTCCATTAATCGATTTAAGCTTTAGCCACAAAAAAAATCCAGGCAGATTTGCTGAAGTGTATAAGTAATATTTATGATTAATGTTATGTTATGCCAGGCTCACCACATAGCACCATCATGTGTCTGTTGGTCCCAGTCTGACAGTAATAATGTGTCACTGTCTGGGTGAGTGGCGCTTCCAGGTCAAAGGTCACCTGCTCCTCATGTTAACTGTAGCGAGCCTCTTTACACCAGATTAGTCCAGCGGGTGCATCTGTGTCTCTCGTGCTGTTGCATTGTAGTGCATATAGTTGATTGTTTTTACATTTGGTAGAATTTCTATGTTGTTGGAAAAGGGAGGACTGCATGTAACCATACTGCAGCGCTACCTGAATGAGAGCTGTCAGAAACAGGTGTAGTTTAGTATTTTACCATTAGATGTCAGAGTTTGCCTTGTTAACGGGGCTCTGCTCCCCCCGGTGCTTGCAGAGTTGTGCACGTGGTGACAGTTTCTCCTGCAAGCTAGGGTGACATTTGCCTGACTTAATGACACAAGCTAATGAATCATTAGCGATCCCAGAGGTATTCCTGTTAGAGAGGCTTTGGCGTGCCTGGCCCTGGCAGGGGGTCCCCAGCCCCAACATGTTATGTATGCATATGTTTAACCACTGCAGCCCACACTAAAATGTATTAGTATTCTCCCGTTGAGTTATTTAGTGTGGATTGCCGTTTGCTGTTTTTCCCTATTCCTTCCTCTCAAATCAAATGCCGAGGTAAAATCACTTTAAATATCTGTGTAACTGTGTTCTTTAACCTTGTGCATATAGACTTATGGGGGGAGTAGGCGTCATTGTGTCGGGCTAGGGCCCAGCTCTCTGGGTTTCTAGAGAAGGGCCAGAGAGAGAGGGAAGAGAGACGTTATCAATGGTTGATTAGGCGGACAAGGGGAAGGAGGTTTTGGATTTGCTGCATCAATGGTTGTAACCCCATCGCTTTGTCTTTATCAAGTAAAATAAACACATTCACAGACAGATCAGGCTGAGAGTAGCTGAAGACTAATCCTGTCTACCTTCCATTCATTGCTGTTGTGTTGTGCTGCAGTATTAAACTCCTGAGTATATCCTCTCAACGTTGTGAATGTACACACTGGGCACACCAACTGGTTTCAACGTGGATAATTGGGTAATATTTGGTTGAGATGTTGATCAATGAGTTTGCAACCTATATTCACTCACTCAAAAATACAGGCAAAAGTTAGTTGAATTTCCAATGTGTTATCACTATGCTTCCAATGGAAAAACAATGTTGGATCTTTGGTGTCCATCACTGCGCTTTCAACCATTTAAAAGCACAAAAAAGTTGGAACGGTAATACAGATATGTTGTTTACTTATACAACAGATGAATGTGTTGTCACTGTGCTTCATCTAATAGCAGAACCAAATGACCTGGACTGCAGTTGAGATTACATTAAAAGTACATGGTGCAACTGATCAATGCCATTCGACATTCTGCACAGACTATTACAGCCATTGGGAAGATCTCCACAGACCTGCGACAACCTCTGCATGCTATTCTTGAACATGCACACTTTATATGATTACATAAGAAGGCGTGTATAGTTACAGTAACCTCAGAATGTGGCCATGGATGTGTTACTCATTTTATGGTTGAATGTTACATTAGTTTGTAAGAGCCTTAACTTTAGTCTATTTACTGTATTTCAAAACTAATATTGAATTGTATTTGGTTGACAACACAACCAAATATCAACATTTAAAGGAGATGTAGCTACTGTCAGGTTAGTTCCGTCTGAGACACTGGCTTAATCCCATTCTTTAAATGTTATGTTTGGTTGAGTTGGAGACTTGAATCCAACATATCATTTGTTAACTTGTCGACAAGCTAATAGGCAATTTATTGTATTTCAAAAGTGCTAATGTATTTTATTTGAAGGAGATTGAACCTTCTACTTGGATAGTTCCATCTGTGCCATTGGCTTTAATTCCAGTTTGTCTATGTTGGATTCACATCCCCATCTCAACCAACAATCTAAGTTAAAGAATAGCACTAAATAAAATCAATTCTATATAACTTGTATTTTTTGGTTGTGAGACAGTGGCACAGATGGAAATATCCAAGCAGAATAAAAATCTCCTTCAAGTATTAATATTTGGTTGCGTTGACAACCAAACACAATTGAATATAACTAAATATCATTCCACTTGAAATCAATCAGAGCTTGAAGCCTAGGGCCTATTGTATTGTCTATTCTTAGTTGAATTGAAACAATAGCTGTTGATGACTTTACAAATGCTATATAGACCTCAATAGCAAAATTGATGATATACTGTCTTCGTGATAAAGCAGGGTCACATTTAATTTTCTCTGTTAAACCTACCGTTCGGAATGACTTCGATAGCAACGGTGAATCTATTTTGTTTCTCTCAACATTCTCATGATAGCACATTGGTAACAGTCTGTGACAAATATCATAGCTAAGATGGTCTGGGCTTGGTTGAAACCCTTGAGCCGAGACCAAAAGTTAGCTGTAGATAGAGCAATTCTCTGCCCCGCATATTGTTTTCCTTTTCTAATAGTGGATATAGATCTGACGTTGTTTTAAAGTTACAAATTCAATATATTTTATGTAAGGTTTGTCTATGTTGACATTTGGTTACCATGATGACATAATCCTGTGTTTGAAATTTCACCCTCAAAACAAGTTTTTCAAATCCAATGTATTTTCCATGTAGATTCGACGTCACAATACATTGACAACTCACTTCAAAACAACGTTGATTCAACCAGTTTGTGCCCAGTGGGAAGCTTCTGACCTGCTATGGTCAACAGTTGATGCAAGCAACACTGAACCATGCATGAGAGCATCAGCTGTTCCGAATGACTGTATGATCACGCTCTCCGTAGTAGATGTGAGTAAGACCGTTAAACAGGTCAACATTCACAAGGCCGCAGGGCCAGACGGATTACCAGGACTCGTACTCAGAGCATGTGCAGACCAACTGGCAACTGTCTTCACTAATATTTTCAACCTCCATGACCAAGTCTATAATACCTACATGTTTCAAGCAGATCACCATAGTCCTTGTGAGCCATGACCTGCCTAAATGACTACCCCCCCCCCATAGCACTCGTGTTTGTAGCCATGAAGTGCTTAGAAAGGCTAGTCATGGCTCACATCAACACCATCATCCCAAACCCTCGACCCACTACAATTCGCATTCCGCCCCAACAGGTCCACCTATGACACAATCTCCATTGCACACCACACTGCCCTTTCTCCCTTGAACAAGAGTAACACCTACGTGAGAATGCTGTTTGTTGACTACAGCTCAGTGTTTAATACCACAGTGCCCTCAAAGCTCATCACTAAGCTAAGGACCCTGGGACTAAACACTTCCCACTGCAACTGGATTCTGGACTTCCTGATGAGCCACCCACAGGTGGTAAGTGTATGCAACAACATCTGCCACGCTGATCCTCAAAACGGGGTCCCCTCAGGGGTGCGTGCTTAGTCCCCTCCTGTACTCCCTGTTCACCCATGACTGCATGGCCATGCACTCCAACACCATCATCAAGTTTGCCAACAACACACGGGTGGTAGGCCTGATCACCGAGCTGATCGTGGACTACAGGAAAAGGGAGGCTGAGCGGGTCGAGAGCTTCAAGTTCCTTGGTATATACATCACCAACAAACTATCACACCAAGACAATCATGAAGAGGACACGACAACACCTATTCCCCCTCAGGAGACTGAAAAGATTTGGCATGGGTCCTCAGATCCTCAAAAAGTTTTACAGCTGCACCATTGAGTGCAACCTGACTGGTTGCATCATCACTTGGTATGGCAACTGCTCGGCATCCGACCGTAAGGCACTATAGAGGGTAGTGTGTACGGCCCAGTACATCACTGGGGCCAAGCTTCCTGACATCCAGGGCCTCTTTACCAGACAGTGTCAGAAGAAAGCCTTAAAAATGTTCAAAGACTCCAGCCCCCATGGTCATAGGCTGTTCTCTCTGCTCCCGCAGGGAAAGCAGTACCGGAGCACCAAGTCTAGGTCCAAAAGTCTCATCAAAAAGGCTCCATGTGTAACTCTGTATTGTTGTTTTTGTCGCACTGCTTTGCTTTATCTTGGCCAGGTCGCAGTTGTAAATGAGAACTTGTTTTCAATTGGCCTACCTGGTTAAATAAAGATGAAATAAAAAAAGAATAATAGTGAATTAACAGCTTTTATCCACAAGCCATTAGACTGCTAAACAGTTCATCAAATGGCTACCTAGACTATTTGAATTAAACCCCTTTCTTACACTGCTGCTATTCATAGTCCCTTTACCCCTACCTACATGTATATGTACATATTACCTACATTCCCTCTTCTAACCTGTATCACCACACATTGACTTGGTACCAGTATCCCATAGCCTCATTATTGTTATTTTATTGGGTTACTTTTTTTCTTAAAAAGTAGTTTTTTTTAGAAAATATTTTCTTACTTAAAAATAAATTCTGCATTGTTGGTTAAGGCCTTGCAAGTAAGCATTTCACTCTAAGTTCTACACCTGTTGTATTCGGAGCATGTGACAAATACAACTTGATTTGATTTGAAATGGTGGATAACTTTTTTGTCTCAAAACAAGCTTCCTTTGTTGTGGATGGAAAGCGGAGCTGGCCCGAGGAGATAGGACGTTACGTGTTTGAGTGTATATGAACCGTAGTAGCAGGGTCATTGGGTTATGGCTAATTGTCTCTCATGGGGTAAACTCCTCTCTCGTTAATCTTTGAATTCACCAAAATGTGAGAACAGCTTTTTATGAAATACAGAAGAAGTGGAAGTAACCCCCCCCGGATGTGTTTGGCCCCATCTGCATTATTACTGTCTCCCCCCCTACTGTGTCCCTGGCTGGGTCTGGGAGAGAACCAGCCTGGCTGTTATGTACCAGGGGCTTCAGGTGACCTAGCCTGATGCCCCCTCCACCCCCTGCACCACGGCTGCCACCAGAGAGGGGCATGGGGTCGCATGGGAGCATCGGGGGCACTTTAGTGATGAGGGGTTGAACAGGGTTGGCTGGTAGGGGGGCGGAGTTAGTTTTGAGGATGAGTGGGGAGTGAGGTGCGTTACCCTTGGGATAGGCTAACCCCTGACCCTTGAGACCTGCTAGACCTGCTAGCCAACCCTGGTGCTTTGTACTGTGACCTCAGTGAACCAGGGTGGGTTTGGTGATATACAGCCCTGCAGCTAGGCAGAAATATTCATCTGGACATGTGCTGTTATTACTGTAGCAGTGAGGCTATGAGCTACGAACCCACCCACTGAGTTTGACACGGCTCTGACCTGCCAGTTTCTACTGGATACCATTCCTCTCTAGACAATCGGCAACTTAGATGATGGAAGCTCAAAATGTACTCTGTACATATCGTACTCGATACCTCTCCTCAATTTGTATTAATGGGCGGCCGAAGGCCATTATGAAACACGGCGTGGGCATCCTTTTCTGTCTCCTTCCCTGCGGCCGCTGCAGTCCAGCAAACCTCTGTAGCGGCTCGGCATGGCTTCTGCCCCTCCATTTTGTTTCAGCGTGGGTCAGTGCGGCAGGGTTACGGCTTCCCCATTGAAAGTGACGTTAGCGGGGCGATACAGAGGGATGAATTATTCTGTTTCATAGGGCCGCTGTACAGCTTATTGATATGCAACGGAGAACCAGGCACGGCATTACCGCCCCAGCTCTGCCAGGTACCATTTAATATCACGTGGATATACACAGGATCCTTCATTTCCACTCAGGGGGAAGATTTCATTCCGCCATACAGAGCCCTTGTAATTCCACCGGCCCATAGAGGAGGAAGATACAGAGTTCTTTCCCATGGCTGAGTAAGAGTTGTTAACCTGAGATGGGATCTGCGGTACTAAGGGTAGCGTCCCCTAAGGCTAGGTCCTGGCCCTTTCCACATGATCCACACCTAGCAGGCCACAATCTGCCAAACTCTTCCTTGAGAGGTAAAGACAGGATCCTGTCAGAGATTTGACTCTTGACCCTTTGAGCGTGAGTTACCACGGCTCCAACAGGCCTGTGGAGATGAGCTCTGTGGAGAGTCAAAGACGAAGCCGCCAACATATTTGCTTGTACATAAAGCGCTCATCATCTCCGTGTTTTCGGAGACAGCAGGGGCGTGTCTGTCCTGCGGGAACCCCATCTGCAGGCCCGTGGTGGCGGTGGAACCTCCCCTTCCTCCACACCCATTAGCGTTCACCCCCAATTACACACATATTGATAGACTTCAACAAAGGCACAGCTTGCGCAGACCTACCTGCCTGCCCCCATATGCCAATTGTTTACGCCCAGGAACATATTTAAAGATGCACACTTCCACACCCTTAAATCTCAGCAGGAGGCCACAGGAAACAGATGAAGATGCAGGCAGGTTGATTAGGAAATAGTCAGCCTACATTTCCCTGAGTGACGCGCCACACCGTCGCAACCGCCACCATTATCAACAACCAATCAACATCATTTTCTGTAGAAATCCCAATTTGGACTTGAAAGAGGTTGCTACGGAAGCTGATGGCTCCGATAAGAGAGGGCGTATCACTTGTCGCTTGGCGGAGCTTCCACCCCTCCTGAGTCGTGGTGGAGGCAGCCATTCACACCGAGCAGCTATCAAGCTCCATGCATGAAATTGCCTTTTCACATCAGCAAGTGGTGGATTTGTAACAGGGCCTTAAGGATAGCTTATTTACTCACTTGTTTATGGTGAATCAAAGTGAGGCAAACTTTTCCTTTTTTTCTTCTTCTCGCTCGGCGTGGAAGCCTCTTAGACGCGGGCCTTTCATGGTGTCAGGGGCGGGGCCAAGGCGTTGCATGTGATTCCCTATCTCCTGGAACCCCGCAATTACATCTGGCACAACTCTGCATGAAGTAAGGCTTTATAGTCCTTTGTGCATCTCAGCTTTGAAGCGCCGGGGTCCTCTATAAGTTGCCTTTTTGTCCGTCCCCCCGTCCCCCCCCCCCACTAGAGACAGAAGACTGAAGACAGAATGTGATGTGTCGTCTCCCTCGCCAACACAAAGCCCCAGTGCATTGGACACACCTTGGACGGCACAATGGATGAAAAGCGCTGCGAGGCTTGGACATGCAGGACCACGCTGCCAGATAAAGATGCTTCAAAAGTTGAGCCCTCCTCTCCTCCGCCGCTCCCTCTCCTTCTTCCCCGGAGTGACAGGAAAAAAGGGAGAGAAAAATAAAGAAAATATTCTATTTACATGTTCCTTTTATTGTATTTGCGTTCTATGCCTGTGCACATAAATGGCCATGTGTTGCTGAGGAGAACTAGGCAGACAGAGAGTACATGTGTACATAAGCTATCGATTATTGTGTGTACGCATGTTTTTGGGGAATAGTAAAGGATTATCCAAAAACATCCCCCGCTTTAAGGCTGGTGACCTATTAATGAACTCTGGAACCACATCGACAACCCCCCCCCTTTCATCTCTCTCCTCTCCTCACAGAGAGACTAACCACAGCTCAACAGGATCACTCCAAAACGCCCTCCATTTTGTCTGCCGCCTCAATCAATCACGTTTGGCTGAAATGGCCGGCCAGTGGTTTACAAGAGATAGGGGGAGGATTTCTGTGTGGACATTTCGTGGCCTTGATTTATAGGCATCGTTTTTGGTGGTAGGGATATTGTTCAATAAAATGTTTTTATCAGACAATTCATGTAGAGGAAAACCATGATCATAAACACTAACAGTACATCCCTCCCTCCCTCTATCCTGCCCTGCCTCCCACCATCCCCCTTTCTCTAGCTCTAGTATCTCCCTCTCCCTATTCCTCTGCACCCCACCGAATTTGTCAAAAATGAAGTCAAAAAAGAGCTGACTTTTTCCCTGGTAGTAGCACCCCCCCCGTGCTTCTCCTTTCTCCCCCGCCGAAACAGATGGCGTTTTATGCTGAGCACAATCAGGACTATTCAGCGTCAGCCGGGCGAGCCCTCCCCACCTGCGCTCGGCTCCCAATCACAACCTAATGAACACATTGGGAGCAGTCTGCTCCAAATTACTCCCAGTAGGGGCCGGGCCCACAGGTACCCCCCCCCGCCCCATCACCTAGTCCGCTCTCTCCCCCCTCACCGGTCCCCCTGAACACCCACCCAGTACCTCGGCCCCATGCCCTGGCGCTTAATCAAATCAAGATTTTCATCTCCCTGCCGTCAGCATTCCAACACAACACTGTGAGCTGCAGAGTACAGAGAGTGCAGCGTATATGTTTCATGTGGGCAGATTGACAGGCTCTCGTGTTCATGTGTTCATGCAGAGCTGAGGGGACTGTCATGCCAGACAGTTTCTGGTGTTAGGGTGTTTGGCCGTTGTAAATGCTGTTTTCTTTGACTTGCTCTCATCTATGCACACACACACTCCCTGAGTGGGCGTCTGAGGCCTCCACTAAGGACAAGGTAATTACATCAGGGCTATCCATTTCCCATATTTCACATTCAGTGTTGTGATTGTCATGATCAAGCTAACACTGAGTGTACAAAACATTAGGAACACCTGCTCTTTCCGTGACATAGTTTTCCCCTGGTCAGTCTATGATCCTTTATTGACGTCTCCTATTAAATCCACTTCAATCAGCGTAGATGAAGGGGAGGAGACAGGTTAAAGAAGGATTTTCAAGCCTTGGATTGTGTATGCGGGTGAACGGGCAAGACAAAAGAGTTATGTGTCTTTGAACGGGCATGGTAATAGGTGCCCGTCGCTCCGGTTTGAGAGTGTCAAGAACTGTAACGCTGCTGGGTTTTCCCCGCTCAACAGTTTCAAGAATGGTCCACCACCCAAAGGACATCCAGCCAACTTGACACAACTGTGGGAAGCATTGGAGTTAGCATGGGCCAGCATCCCTGTGGAACACTTTCAACACTTTGAAGAGTCCATGCCCCAACAAATTGAGGTTGTTCTGAGGACAGAAGGGTGTGCAACTCAATATTAGTAAGGTGTTCCTAATGTTTGTATAATGTTTGCATATATATCTATGCTCGACAACAGAAGTGTGCTGTGGCCCCCAAAATGAACTGACATACCGAAACACCTTCCAATGCCCCCCCCAACATCCACTGTGAGCCACGCTTCCATCCCTCACCCTGTCCCATCAATCTCCCCTGATCCTCTTGAACCTCGGGCCAACAACCACCCCCATCCGCCCCTGTGTCTGTCTATCACACAGCCTGACAGGTCCCCCCAGCCAAATCTATACCTCAAACGGCCCGAGGGTGGTGGACCAAGCCTGGTCAAAGCCTGGTCAAAGCCTGGTCAAAGCCTGGTCAAAGCCTGGACCAAGCCTGGTCAAAGCCTGGTCAAAGCCTGGTCAAAGCCTGGTCAAAGCCTGGTCAAAGCCTGGTCCCTCTGCCGCATGTCAAAAAGCAGCCAGGAGCCACAGAGGAAGTGCAAATATCCTCTCTCCATCCTAATGGCCTTGATCCAGATGGATGCGCCCATGACAATAGGACCCCGTGCCTGTGGTTTTTGTCAGCGGGCAACACAGAGGCCACCACAATGACTCTGCATAATTATGCATGTAGCCAGAGGACTATTGACATGTTAAAGAGCAACCGCCAGTTGCTATGATAATTGATTTGGGCCCATTCCGAAACAGAGGCCCTTTTTGTCTCAACATGTCTTTTAAGGGCCACTTTGAGGGGCATACGGCATGGCCCAGAGACAATGGGGTTGAGTTATAATAGGATTCAGGAGGGTATCTTTTCTCTGCCCATTCACCCTTTGACATAGGGTCATATATACTGTATATCTCTGTAGTAAGAGAGCTTTGATGGAGTTGCTATTGAGGAGGTGTGCTGTGGGTTTTTGGAGCCACCTCTCATGTAGAGATTGACAGGCAGCTGGTAGGTAGCTTCCGCCAGTGGAGGTGTATGGGCTCGAGGTAAATGAGATTGCAGTAGAATATGCTGGAACATTGCCATGACCTCTCTCCATTTTTATTATCATCCGATACTCTATGAGGCCAGACTTCCCTTTGTAGAAGACAGAGAGTCAGAGAGAGATTGAACTCATCACTCCCAGCAACACTATAAACAGCCAGGCAGCCTCCCTACACCACTGGGCTCTGTGAGTAATATCACACCTGTCATCAGGGACCACTGTGACCTGTTTCACCAAACATCAGCATCAATGGCATTCCTCCTGATCCTGCTGGCCTTAAGATTGGGCTGTTTGGTTACGTCACGGGACGTCCCTGCTCCCTCTACTCCCTCTCCGCTCTCTCTGCTTCCATAGTGTCTCATTGAGACTGGTCACTTCTTGTGTCCAGCTGCACTGTGTTTGGTCTGTAATGTAAAACCCAGGAAGCCTTTGAAACCTAATGAAAGCCTCTTCGGGAGGAGGTGGGAGGTTCATCATTATTAGGAGACTCAAAGAGTTCCCCCCTGACTCCCCGGGGCAGGTCACAGACATGCTGGACTATTTTCTACAGCTGGAGGTTGTGTTGAGTGTGTCAGAGCGTGTGTGTCAGAGAGTGTGTGTGTAAGGGAGAGTGTGTGTCAGTTATAGTGTGTATGCCGGTTAAGAGAGTGTCTGAGGTTAAAGTGTGTGTCAGAGAATGTATGTATGTCAGTTAAGAGTTTAAAGTGTGTGTCGGACTCGGTTGCAGTATGTGTAAAGCATTTTGTGTTATTTTTGCAGGGCGTAACATATCATTCTAAATGGATGAGGTTGTACACAAGTGTGCACAATTTTTGGGCTCATGAGCTCTACTTTCAAAACTATTGGCTGAAACTCTACAAAACCTTCGTAACACATCTTTAAGAGTGAGTCTATCATCAGTAGATCCATCACCAGGCACCCCTACACGGCTCATTCAAACCAGCCCCAGCCCAAACACGAGGTGTGTGTGTAGGTGTGTATGTTCTGCCACATTAATGTTTATATTTCCTTTAGAACCGTGCCAAGCAGCAGACAGCAGCAGTGAGGAA